>NC_087111.1:6368636-6671666 GCF_963855985.1 Ostrinia nubilalis | reverse complement strand
CCCACCGCTGCAACTCCTGTGTAGCCAGGATCTACAACTTGACCATCAATAAAAACCCAACCGGTAAAGGTCAAGTTTGTTACAAACTTCCAATTGTGAAAACTGTAAATAAACAAAATTAGGAAACAAAAGTCTGAATGTACTTAGGTAAGTACCTACAAAATGCCTAGGCAATAATCCAAAATCAACTTCCATTTAACTAAGTACCTGAAGAGCGGAGACTGAATACTAAAAAGTCTGAAAATGTAAATTCCCCAAACGTTGACACTAAGTGCTCCAATCTTTCGGTAGAAAATCACGGAAGCACTTAAAACAAAAGAAGTAATTGCTTTTCTCGAGGATTTTCATTAATTATCAAGTGTAATAAGGTTTATTAGAAAGATCTTTAAAGATCTTTCAGCTTTTGTTTATTTATGAGCCACAATGAAATAGCTTTCTATAGGTAAAAAGGCCTCAATTGGAATGAAAACTCTATAATAAATCAATAATTTTAAGGCATAACTTTTTTGCAAAATCAAATTTTAATTAAATTATATGGTTTTTTTGCCTATGAAAACAATAAATACTGTACGGCAATGGCTAACTAACTAGACAAAACAAGGGATGCAGATTATGGGAAAAAAGTTTGCTTAAGCTAAACAACTCAACTGTTATAAGTAAATCAACTAAAAGTAACGCCCGTATTCACAAACGATGCTTGATGTGAAGCAGCAAATCGAATGCACAGCGTTGAAGAGCTCTGTGATTGGTTTGTGTTACCCTGTGCGTCCACGCGAACTGTGCGACCTCATAAGTAGTTTGTGAATACGGGAGTTAGAGTTTCTGTAAGTAAGTGTTTAGAACATGAGACGCGCGATAAAACCTTTCATACCAAAATTCACCTGGCAAGTTTATAAGTAATGAAATACAACTGTATACTCTATTGAATAAAATTTAAAGTCGCTCCTCTTAGCGCAATTCGTTCAGTTATTTTATACAGCCGTGTCAGTGGGACCATAAATAGTAGAGCTGTAGAGCGGCGTAACGTTTGCAGAAGATCCCAAAATGGCCGCTGCATTCTTGGGCAGATTGCTTTTTGGGACCCGTACTACGTGAACTCAAGTCGATTGGTAATTGTAATATCAATAATTATCATTGATTTGAACGGAAAAAATATTTTCCAGTACCGAGTCACCTGGAGGCGCATGACACGGAGGGCGACTCCAAATAAAATGGGAATGGGCCAGGCAAAGAAGGACTTGGCAACCCTAAATATACTTTTTCTTCTACAACAGTTTGGCATCCCTAGAAATAAAGCAGACTTACCGGCTTAATGCGCCACTAAATGCAGCGGGCAATTTATCTGCTGCGCACAGGTGCGGTTGGGAAGACCCATTATAGTTAATATCCAAAGTATGAGTTAATGGCCCCATCTGAAATTCAGTAGATTGTAGTAAGTGAGTGAGAAAATAAGCGATCACCTTTTCGTAATTAATATTTAATAGTATCAGGCGTTACTTTGCGGAAATCCATATAATAATAATAATAAAATAATAAAAAGCCTGTTTATTTTCCTATAGGTATCTGACAAAACATTGTTTTTTAGTTTCTTATTTCTAGATTAGTAATAATTTTATAATTAATTCTATGTTAGTTTACTTATAATATGTATAATGTGTCTATAGGAACCCCTTTTAGGGTATAGGCCTCCATAATTAGATATTAAAAATATAAAATTACTTAGCTTAAAATTTCCGCTTAGTGACGCTTAGCGAGTGTGGTTCACTTTGACCTGACCGCAGACCGCAGAACGCATGCAGTGTGGAAAATCCTTACTTAAGTTATTATAACCAACAACTGTGACTTAAACAAATGACGTGTGGGAACGTAATATTCCCGTGACGTCTCAAAGTTTTAATGTTGTGCTTGTTATGTACTTAAGATAGCAAGTTCGTAACTTTGTCTGAGATGTTATCAATGTAATCTGCTATTATAACCGTTTATCTAGGTTCTGGAGAGTTCTAGAGTGTTAATCTAGGTTCCAGAGTTCTGTGGTTATTGACCTAAATCTATGTTCTGTGGACCCGACATTTCCGTTTATATCCGTTGTCTAGTACCCATAGTACAAGCTTTGCTTAGTTTGGGACTAGAGGCGCAGTTAATTCCCAAGGATATTTAGGTATTTATAAGAATACACAGCACATACAACAGTAAAATATTATGTACACCTACGTACATGATCCATGTAATTTAACTCCGTAAGCATTAAAGGCGACAAATAACAATAAAATTAAGTAGCTTAACAAAAATCATATTTTGAAAAAGTTGACTTAGGCTGAGTTGCACCACCGGTTGTTTTTTGTATGGAGTTTGACAGATTTTTGACGTTTGTTAAAGTTAAAGTAAGAGATGTAATTAAAAATTGAACAAGTGAAAGAAAATTCAGTGCGGAAAGATAATTTTCCACATCTTTTTTGTATTTTTTAATACAAACTGGACCTACATTCAGCATTCCATTCAGTGTTGCCAGAAGGTTACTTTTGTAACCTTTTAGGTTACTTTTGAACTGCATTGGTTACTTTTAGGTTACACTAATGAAAAGGTTACTTTAGGTGATTTTTCAGAAATTGTAGAATTAACTTTTACAGGTTATTCAGTAAAAAATATTAATAGTGACAATTTAAAAATTATGTCATAAACTGCATTTAAACATGAATTTGATTTATTATTTGTTAAAAAAAAATGAGTTTTAGCGAATGCTTTTCGATTATGTATATTTTGTATTAATTTATATTATAATATTTTATGTATTATATTAGATTTTATTTTTTTGTATTTTGTACTATTTTGCACCGCCTACTTAAATTAAGAAAGAAAGAAAGAAAAATTGTTTATTTGGTTCAAAATTATCTGTTTTGTTTAATTTTCTGGTTAGCTGGAAGAGAATGCCACATGGCATTAAGCTCGCCTGTTGTACCACTGTATTTTTATGTGTGCAATAAAGATTTGAAATAAATAAATAAATAAAACGCAAAATATCCATGAAACGTTTTTATACGATCGGTCTTCTTGGAATAGTCAAAATTTCGAATTTAGGTAAACGATTGATGATCAATATTGTATTAATTTTCCATCCATGAACAACCTTACACAATCGCTCCGCACCCCCCCCCCCCCCTCCCCAAACGTACAAAAAATCCAAAAATAAAGTTTCAAAAAGATCATCGTTTCAGCCGAAAGACGTCCACTGCTGGACAAAGGCCTCCCCAAGGATTTCCACAAAGACCGGTCCTGCGCCGCTCATACTTAATCAAAAATGTCAAACACGTACCTACTTTGTTCATGGCTGGGCTACATACAGGCCCGAATTCTTAAAAGTGCAGAGCCCAAAAAGAAAGAAAGCCCTATAAAGATCATTCAAAATGTCACACATGTTACTTTGTTTTAATTGACAGGGCTACAGACAGACCCATATCCTGAAAACGTGCCAGAAACTCGGTTTGAACAAAACTCCGACTGAAAAAATTGCTACATAACATAACTTACACTGAAACTTATGCTTCAACAGGCAAAAAGTGTATTCTCATAAGCGAGTCTTTCATTTCAATGAAACGTGTATCAGGTTAGCCAAAATATAACTTGGGGAGCAGTTTGCGCCTGATCTGACAAAGTTGGGGAACTTAAGCGGTTGTACACTCGGGTCGTGCTTAGGGTCCGCGCAAACGGAGCAATTGACCATAGCCATCGGTAACAGGCTGCTAACCCACATGATTCTTAACAGGTTGTTTATTTATTTAAAATGCAAGTGAGCTTACAAAGTGACCCAAAGCAACATTGCCAATGAAATGCATTGAATTTAATATTGTTGTTAGTAAGTGCTAACCTATGGTTAGTGGACAAAAGTTTGGACAGAAATCGCTAAGCATGTTTAGCGAGTGGACATCCTCTTGCGACTCAGTGTCAGCGATATGCTTCCAGGGGCGGCCATTAGTGACTCGGTGTCCGCGACATGTCACCAATGATAATCACTTCATACAAAATCTATTATACTTAAACTCCTCAACTACAGACTACTAATTGTGGTCATTTTCCCCCGGAAAAACTCGCAACAACAAACGCAGCAAAAATAATGCAACGCAATTTTCATTGGTTAGGTTTTTTAGGCAGTCAAGCTTTACATCCTGGCTACACAGAAGCTGCAGCAGTGGGAACGAGAATAGTTCCGTATAGCGGCAGCCATCATTTAATTTTGAGCGGTCCCAAAGGACGTGGTAAGCAAGTCACCGGTGGCCGTGATACCAGTACTGGTAGCTGTGATCAGTGCCCCGTTTGCGCAGAGCCTTATGTGTGTACCCCAAAATATAGGCTCGAACTTTCCCAAAAGGATAAAGTCGGCACATAAGAGCACGAGTTCGGCGGCATGTGAAAATTATGGGTATTACTCACTTGTATTTACCTACCCCCATTGTTGGAGCGCATTCAAATTACGTATCTTAGTCGTAACGTGTCACAAATGTTGATGGAAAGTTTGAAATTATGTATTCAGTGTTTCATTCAGGATGTTGAATATACTTAGCCGTAATTTCGCATAATTCATAACATAGTTATAGCTGTCTTCTTGCTATCTATAATTATATCTTTCGAATGGTAAAAGTCTTGAAGGGTTAAAAAAAAATCCTATCATTATCATACTTAATGAGAAATTAAATAGTTTTGGTACTGACAAACTTTGTTTGAACTTACATTTTAAAGTCAATTTAATGTGAATAAAATAAAAGTAGATTTTATCCTAATTATTTATATGAAGTAATTATATCTTTTTCATGATTTAAGACAACTAATTACTACTTACACTAGCTGTGCTAGACCAACCAAGTGAATTCCAGCAATCTTTAGGAGCATAGCCATCATTTAGTAGCACACATCAGAGCAAAGCTAAACTAATCGGATTCCCATGACTGTGTCTGTGTCACCTGTATTCCACACACGTCTTAATCTTTACCCAGATGTGGATTACGGTGGAATTCCACATAAATTCTCTCCGACTCTTAGTGTAGAAAATGTTTAAATGGGTATTCTCGTAGATAGGTATATGAGGGTTCAGCAGCTACACACTTGTATACTAACTACAATTTCGTATTAATATAATAAAAGCAATTTTGATAGTCTGATGTATCTACAGGGTGTTAGGTAAATGGGTATATGAGCCGACACTAGCCCATGTTAACATGGGCATATAAATGGTATGGTGAAGTCAGAAAATTGATATCTTCATTTTAATTATTTAAATTTTCATACAAATCGAATTTTATAAAATTTATTTTGTATGTAAATTAAAAAAAATAAAATGATGATATCTTTCTGACTTCGCCATACCATTTATATGCCCATGTTAACATGGGCTAGTGTCGGCTCATATACCCATTTACCTAACACCCTGTATAATATGCGTAAGTAATAAGCAATTACACCCACAAAAAACATAACCCTTCTTCTGGCGCACTCGGGTAAAAATATCCTGTAACTTTAACTATGTACTATAAGAATTGAGACTCGTATGGAAGAAAGATGAAATTAATAAAGATCTCGAGCATAATTTAGACCTCGTAATAGGCAGTTATAGGATAGGCTGTCCCTCTCTGATAAGCAGTGTTTTATTATCGAAAATAGTGCTTAGTTACTACAACTTTGTTTCAACTACTCCAAAATGTAATACTGCCACTATTCGGGCCTGTAATGTCGTCCTACCGAAATTGTGAAACAGCCTGAAAACGTTCTAAACTTTTAGACCAATATTGGCCAAACCTTGTTGCCTAAACTTTGTTTAAAGTTAGGACATTCAGTTTCAATCTAGTAACACGTATTTTAAAATTGTGCTATCAAATACGATTAAGTGATCCCATTTTCAATTTGTGAGCCATGAGTCACCTTTGGGCTTTATTACCCCTTCAGTAGGCTCATTTTATAGTAGGTTCGTCATTTGTTTCGAAATGTAACGAATTTTGATTTTTCCTATGACGAGTCGACTCTCGAGATGGACCGACGACCTCATAAAGGTAGGAGGAAGGCACTGGATGCAGACCGCCAACCGGTCATTATGGAAATCATTGGGGGAGGCCCATGTTCAGCAGTGGACGTCCTATGGCTAAAATGATGATGATCAGTCGACTCTATAGCCCATCGACAATAAATCTTGCTAAAGTTTCTTTAACAATTATACGATTACATTTTGTTTGAGAGCCACTTGGTGGACTATGGCCTGCTTAATCATCCCACGGTTGGGACCTGAACCCTGCATTGGGACTTACTTAAGCTTACTCTAACTTGCTTTACTTGCCTTGCATTTGTCTATCGAATCGAAAACAAGGTTATTGCCCAAGTAGCATTCGGGGTTCTATATAGTATGTCTAGTCGTTCACATGTACTCCACAAGCTGTGTATGTCAGCTGTATACGAGCTGTATAGCTTGCTATAATGCTTTTATAGAACCAGTTTGGGCACAAATTAGACAGCCTTAAGTTCACTATGGCTGTACATTAGCAGTATAATAGCATTATAATAGCAGTTTAAGTAGTAACATCGGACTTAAGGCTGACTTACGGCACTATATGGGACGCAGTGTGAACTATACAACGTACGTGAGTGTAATAAAGAGTAACAAGTGGCTAAATGCACAGCTTTCAAAGTTATAAAGTCCGACAAAAGTACTCCAATGCTACCTAAAGTTCACGTGTGTCCTAAATTATTTCCACATTTTAATATTAGTTTGATATTTGTACGTGAGTGCCAAGAGGGAAACAACTCGGGCGGATAATCATTTATGCAAATAATAACACGGGTTTTAAATACTTAATAATGTTAATGCCATTGGGAATGCAACTTTATTGTGAAATGTATACATATTTACAGCTAAAATATTTACGCGCCTCTGTAAAAACGCGATATTCATTTTAAAATATTTAAAACTGGCTGAGAGGAAATCTACAATTTTCAGTTTTTGATATTGTATTGGCATTATAATTATACTACGGTAATTAATTATAACATGAAACCAAAACTCAATCGCTCTATCTGCGAATTTTGTGATAAATCTGCATTAATTAAACAGAAAATATCTAAATTTACTTACGCCCTAAGGCAACTAAAAAGAAACTCCGACCTAAAAACTACACTCGCTGCTTATTATGCCTACATCTACGCTTGGATCTCTTACGGGATCATACTATGGGGCAACAGCACGGACTCAGATGACATATTTATTCTCCAAAAAAAGTGTATACGTATCCTGGCACAAATAAAGAATACTGAAAGCTGTAAGCCATACTTTATGAAATATAAAATACTACCACTAAAATGTATTTATATCTTGGAATTATGTAAGTTTGTGCGCAAATATCCAAATCTATACACAAAAAAGGGAAATGTAAATGCAAGATCTCGATACCCTAATGATTTAATATTACCTCTATTCAAACTAGGCATGGCTACTACAGGACCATACGCAATGACGATAAAAGTCTATAATAAACTACCTACATACATAAAATCTGAACCAAATACAAATAAATTTATTAATTTGCTAAAAAAATTTCTACTAAGCAAGTGTTACTATGATTTAAATGAATATTATAATGATAAGCCCACATATACAGTACTATGCAATACATACATTTAACTATTATCTACATATTGTATCACCCATTATATGACATTCAGTTATTCAGTTACCTACTATACTCATTATAATAATTATTAGAATTATTTTTTCCTATTCCCTGGAGAGACTTTATAAAAAAAGTGTCGGCCCAGTATGCGTAATTTTTCAAATATATTTTTTATACAATAATAGACATTATATTCCAAATGCTTTATGTACTTCCTATCAAAGACATCTATAATTTATTTGATTGCTATTGTAAATACGAGGAAAATTGCAATGCCCTTGCAGGGCCCATATGTTTACCTTACATATTTTATAAGACCTTACTGTACATACATACATATGTGATGCAATAAATAAATGAATATGAATATGAATATGAATAATTTTGGAGATTTATTTGGTAAATATTTTAGGTTATGTAGAACAAAATGGTGGAAATGAAATACGGCTATGTGAACTGTTATAACTCCAATTTAATGCGGTGAGCGTATATTAGGTTCACATGGTGTTCTGTTAGAATGCTGTTATCTATATGAAGTTCCACATTTGTACCACTACAGCGCTAAGGGGCCATCCATAAAGTACGTCACACGAATTTCATGATTTTTTGACCCCCCCTCCGTCCTTGTCACAGGTGGTCACATTTCTGAGACCCCCCCCTCCCTAGTGTGACGTCACATGTTTTGCAATTTCACATCGAAAAATAATTAAATTAACAGCAGTTCCGAAATTAGTTTTATTTCCATTTAAATTAAGTACTTTTTTTTTATGAAATCAACATTATATCAAATATTTGAAACAATTGAAATGTGATGTCACGAAACTTAGGACCCCTCCCACCCCTTGTCACACCATGTCACACTTTGTCAACCCCCTCCCGGGGGGTACTCTCTCCCTCTTTACGTGTGACGTACTTTATGGATGTCCCCTAATGTCTATAAATTTATTCTAATGTGAACTTATGTACAGCTTTAAGATGTACCTAGTTCAGGTCAATTATTGTGTATCTTTAATTCTTTCAAATACTGAAATTTTAGAGATCCGCAATAAAAATTATTAATGTCCGTTAAATCGCCTATCCCAGGTACTAATAGTCAAGTATGAATACCTAAAGCATCAGACGGTAGTGTTCCCGGTTTAAATTCGTTTATTATGCCTGACAATTTATTCAAAGCGGAATGAGGAATACGATTTTCAATAGCCCATGTTCTTATTTTTTTGCGAAAGGTTAAATAATTGTCCAATTCAAAATTGTATTCACTATCACTAGAACTGCAATCATCACACTCTGATATCTGTATATTTTGAAGGGAACTTTTAGGTTCAAGCATAATATTTTCCTCTGCATCATGTACAGAACCACCATGAACAATTAAAAACAGGCTTGGGGAAAAGTGTAATAGAATATCACATTCACATTCATGTTCAGCTTAAAGCAAGTAAGAGTAGTACTTGTGGACAAATAAACTGCTTTTGATGTTAATGGACAACACATATAGTCCTTTTAACAGCCTACAGTGCACATGCGAACCATTGAAACACTTTTGTACAGATAGTAAAAAAAGGTTATTTTAATTATCACAAACAAGTCCTACTACAGCTACTAGCTGTATAACAGTCTAAAACAAGTAAACATAACAGCCTTTGGCTTTATAAATGACCACGTGTGTTCTATTAAAATTCTAGCTCTATAACATCGTACAAGTAGGCCGTTAAACCGCGGTTGCCGTATCTCTACCCTCCTATAATGCTCTTAGTCAGACGGCTGACTAAAGGATAGTTGTTAGAGTATTATAACACCAAAAATCGTATAAAAGTATAACTCTACACTAATATAAGTCCCTTAGACAGGTATAGGTGTAATTAATTGCAATAATACAGCTTATACATCACAAGTGAACTGAAATAATGCTTTAAGTACACATTGTAACTAAATGTGAACTCTTAAATGGAGTAAAATGCTACTTGGGTGTGACTCACATTCCATCACCTGGGGTGTCGTACTTAATACAGTCGTAAATTAATATTATACAGATTATACTACTTACTAACAAAGAGTTCCATTAATATTATGAGGTAAGTAATCTAATTTTTACGACATAATTTAATGCCTTGACATAAAATCTTGCGAGCGAACGCCCGCTCCGTTTGCGTGAGATTCAAAATCTCATCATAATCATTAACATATCAGCCACAGGACGTCCACTGCTGAACATAGGCCTCCCCCAATGACTTCCACATCGCACGGTTGGTAGCGTCCTGCATCCAGCGCCTTCCTGCTACCTTTATCAGGTCGTCGGTCTACCTTGTGGGTGGCCGTCTCACGCTGCGTTTTCCGGTAACCTTGTTGCCCCATCGGCCTTCAGTTCTGCGTGCTATGTGCCCTGCCCATTGTCACGTTAGCTTGCTAATCCGAAGCTTGAATCGAAATCAGTTTCTCGAAATTCATTCATCTTTACAAATAGGTCCATGTGATATTCGTTTCAAAAGCCATAACTATTACATTTTATTTCTGCGTTTCTAGTTTCTGCGTGAATGAGTATATTCAATTATATACACAATTTCGCACGATTGATAAAATTAAATATTCGTACGATTCAGAAGAAATTACATTTGTAACAGTAACAAATACCTGAATAAATGAAAAGCGCTCAAAAACATTATTGGAAGAACACCTACAGTCACGGTTCTACCATACATTTGATAATATATAAAAGATTTCAATACAATGAGATACCTGCCTTGTCTAGCAATAAAAAAAAAGATAAAAAACATAATTATTTTACACAATACCTTTGTAACAAAAGGTTCTCGGCGAGAAAATTACATGTCTTCCAAATCTGATATTATTTTGCTCAGTATTGTATATGTTACACAAAATGGACACTGAAACTGATGTAAAATGATATTAGTTTCTATTACACCCAACACTCAGTCTCATTGAAGGAACGTTCCCGTAGTTCTGCTACGTGACTGGAAAGTCTAGTGATTCGCTAAGTTTTATACTTTCTGAGATATCGATAGAAGTCTTTAGATAAATATCGAGATCTAGCACAAGTGGCAATTGCAGCGATAAAGAACTGACCTCTCGATTCACCTAAATATTATTGATTTATTGGATTCCACTTTGTAGACTTTTTTATACTTAAGAGTGTACAAAAAAGTCTATAAAGAATGTGACGAACAGGCGAGTGTGGATAAGAAAAACCGTAGCCATTAAGGGGCACTTTACATGTCTCCTTATCTTTTGGGCTTCGAGACAAATATAATGGCAAGTGCTGAGAAGAAACGCCGGAATAAACGAAGCGAACTTCACCCGGAAATGATTATGTAAGCTCTAACTGTCGGATAATGCTGTTAACATTCAGGTTTGATGCAATCATGAATCAAATCAAGGTAGACAGGCCGCTACCAACCGGCCAATCTGGAAAACATTGGGGAGGCCTATTCAGCAGTGAACGTCCTATAGATGAGATGATGTTTTTTTTTATCCACTAAGAGGAAGCTCTTGGCCTGTATCTCATCTGATGGTAAGTGATGATCAGGCCGAAGGTGGAAGCGAGCTTCACCCGGAATCCTCAACCACGGAGGAACTGGCTACCTTACCTCTAACTGCCGGAACACAACAATGCTGTTAACATTGTTGTTATGGCGACAGACTTAGGTGAGATGGTGGTAGCTAGCCAGGCGGACTTAGAACAAGCCGTACCACCAACCAAACCGAACAGAAAAATCTGCCCCACTGGGAATCGAGCCCGGGACCTCTGCGTTTGAAGCAGGTGGTCTTACCACTAGACCACAGAGGCGGTTTCAGGCGATTATCAAGGTAAACACTGCAACATAGGTTATTATGTAGTTCTAATAAATAGTTACTATGTGATGTCAAACTGTGCGTACATACTCAATTTAGAAACTTATCAATTTAAACCAAAAATTAGACCTAATTCTTATACCCTCCCGTTTACGCTCTCATAAACCTCTTACACCAAGCTTTCCGTTGAAAATTTAATAACTAACTCCGCTGAGGATTCTCTCTCCCACTAAACACAAAGACTGAACACATCGCCTTATTTGAACGTCAAATTCATTTACTTACCTAAAAAAAAAAGTTTCATGAAGCTTTTCTTTTTGGGAAGGTTACTTTGATGTTTTGCGCAGGGAATTTTCTGATCCTGAAATCACGATTAAGTTTTAATGCGTGTACTGAAAGACAAAGTCTAGATAATGGCTTTATTAATATTAAATACACTTTAGAAACGGTGTTGTAACTGAATCTTAAGGATAGATCAAGCCTTTGAGTAGTCTAACTTATGAATTCATGAAGTAGAGGATTGAACTTTTTTAAGTTTAAATTTGAAGTGTCGTTTCAGAAATTTTAACCTTTAATAAATAATCAAGTATGTCTAGAAAATAGCCCTCCTGTAGTTATATCACAGAATTAAAGAAAGCGAGAGAATAAGTTTTTTTTTGTTATATCCACTGTGCGGATGTAAAAACGCACGAATCCCTGCGAAAAAAAAATGTTCGTCGGATCAAGATTCATCAAATTAGTCAAAAATCAACCCTACGTAAAATAATGTAAATAAGGTAGATGAACGCTATAAAGGCCGATTCACACATATCAGTGAAGTCACAGTTCAGGCTCAGTACCGGCACAGTGCGAAATATTCTTTCATACAGTTTCTATGAACGCATCCCCACTTGTCAGTGTCAGTGACGACACAGTGCTCTCAGTGTCAGTACCGACACCGGCAATCACGGAATTTGTTGACGACGATATTTTTTGTCGGATCACGGACGCCGCCGCGGCATCCAAAACAAAATAATTTACTTCATAGCAGTAGCGGCGTAAGGGGGGGGCGGTGGGGGCGGTCCGCCCCGGGTGCCAAGCATCAGGGGGTGACAAAGTCGCGCAGATTAGTACTCACTGACGCATCTGCATGGCAAGGACGGTCGTGATGTCATGACAGGGGGGGTGCCATTCTGGGGTGCCTTAGGCTATAATTTATATTATGACGGGGGGGGGGGGGGGGGGGGGGACCGCCCCGGGTGCCAACCTATGCTACGCCGCCACTGCTTCATAGTTTCTGAACAAGAATATTGAAACAGCTCTCTGACATTTTAAAATATTTCACTGACGCAACACTGTAGCACTGATACTGAACTGAGCGGACACTGTGACGGAACTGTGGCTTCACTGATATGTGTGAATCGAGCTTAAGTGGTCTACGAACGAAGTACGGAAAACGTTCGCTGCCAATGTTATAAATAATGACAGCAGGAAAAGTGAAAACCCTAAGAGAATCTTGCCTAATAGCCTTAAAAAGGGCTCTGAAAGAATCCTACTTAAGTTTAGGTTTAGGTGAAAACAGACAAGGCGCTTTCAATTGAAACCAGGCATGATAAAAATGTCAAGATAAAGTATGAGATACGACTAATTTAGACAACTTTACTACGTTTTTTCTTTCCTTCTACAGATGCTGCTCTTAATTAAATTAAAAATATAGGAAAAACTGAACTTAGAAACTTGAGGAAGTAAAAGATACTTAAGTAAAAACATTTTCAACGTTAAATAGGTACCTACTTACGCTTTAATCATCTCTCAAACTTTAATGTTTAGTAATTAATAATCTTAAATTACTTGATGAAAGTTATTTCAGTTTCTCCGGGGTCTACTTCCGGGAATATACGACCTAAATAAACAATAAACATCTCGTTCAATTAGCAGAGTAATTAATAATAAGCTATTAAAGAAAATAAAACATTCTTCCGCTAGAAACATAGGCGAGTACGGGACTATTCCCACCTCTCTTTCCCAACGCTGCAACTCCTGTGTAGCCAGGATCTACAGCTTGACCGCAAATAAAATATTTTTTTTAATCTCGATATTTATTTTTTGAGCCTAAGCACGTCCGATTCCGTCGCAACGTCAAAAAGATCCTCAACTGCGCTTCCTCTTCGGGCATTACTTTGACATAACTACTTAGTATTGTTAAACCTACTTATTTTGTTTTAAAACTAATTTACTATATTTAATTAAGACAATATAATACTGTTTACGCAATATTTTAACCTTGCTGTGTGTACACGTTATTTGAGTGATGATCTAGATCTAAGCATAAGTTACTTTCTTTATAGGGGGCGTCTATAAATTACGTGAGACTTTTAGGGGGGGGAGGGGGGTCAACAAAAACCTCACGAAATCTCACGTGGGGGAGAGGGGGGGTCTCAGGAAATATCACGTAATTTTTTCCGCAAGAAATAGAGAAATAGAGTTTGCCAGAAAACTGGGTTTAAATCTTAAGTAAAAAAATTGGCCAAGTGCGTGTCGTGCCACGCGCAGTGTAGGGTTCCGTAGTTGTCCTTCGTTAACAAAATATATTTCAGAAGCAAGCAATTACTTCATCTAAAGTCGCTTTTAATATTTTCTTCTAAGGAATTTTTATAAGATATGAAATTTTATAATAAATGAGTTAAATGACTATTACTCTTAAACTAACTGACCTACCCTAACCGTTATAGTTTTCTTGAAAGTTCATAAAAAGCAGTATTATTATGAATTTTTCCAGATTTTTCAAGCCAACAGTCTAGTTTTTAGAGGACGCCCTGCTCGAACAAAAATTGGCACTTTAAACTTTAATAGTTTGCAAACGGATCCCTAAATCGAAAAATAGTCTTTGAAACCCCCAATTAAGTCATCCAACGATATACTACACGATGGTGTAGATTCTACACTGTAGAAGATGAAAAAAATTTCATCCCCACTTTACATGTAGGGGAGCTACCCTAAAAAAATTTTTTTAAAAATTTTATTCTACCGTTTTGTCGGCGTGATTAATATACATACCTCCACAAAATTACAGCTCTCTAATGCCAATAGTTTCCAAGCAAAACCTCGGACAGACAGACATATCGAAACTATAAGGGTTCCTTGTCAGGACTACGGGACCCTAAAAAATTATATTTTCTATGATGATAATGACATTTTATTCTATACCGTCTAAACAAATAAAACTAACAATGCTTCCGTCTGCATGTGTGAATACTAAAATGCAGAATAAATGACGAAATTAAGAAAATTTCGTTTTTTTTTAAATATCACGTGAGATTAGGGGGTGGGGGAGGGGGTCAGGCAAAATCTCACCAAATCTCACCAAGGGGGGCGGGGGGGTTGAAAAATAGCCAAAATTGTCTCACGTAATTTATGGACGCCCCCATATATTACTAGCTTTCCGCCCGCGGCTTCGCACGCGTGAAATTTCGTTTGTCACAGATCGTCATAAATTATAGCCTATATGTTATTCTGGATTTTGAACAATAATACTGTAAAGTTTCATCAAAATCCGTTCAGTGGTTTTTGAGCCTATTCATTACAAACATACCTACAAAAATAGGTACAAATCTTTCCACTTTATAATATTAGTATAGATTTGTGATTGTTACTTGTTGTGTATGCCTAATAATAAATAAATAAATAAAAACCCAACCAGTGAAGGTCAAGTTTGTCCCGGGGGAAAGTTAAACTGTCATTGGACCCGCAACGAAATTAATCAGAAGAACATAGGAGTAGTTCGAAGTTAAGGTTCGTCTTCCCTCCGTTACAAAGCGGATGACAGGTAGGCGAGTAGATAAAAAAATCTTATTATTTTCATCCCTATATTATAAAAACCTCTTCAATGAAATGTTGGTTAACGTGCCACCACATGTTATCGACATTCCATCTGTCCTACAGACTTTCGCAAACTTATCTAGAAACTAAAGTTGCTGCCTGTAAGAATATTAATAATACCTGAACTTCCAGGCCCTAGACAACAACATTCACTACACGTCCAAATAAACACATTCTTCTTTGCCGCACACAGTCGCGTAAAAAGACGTAGCAAATGTTACTGTTTTGAGGTACATGTCAATAGAACCCATAAATAAATAGGAGGAATAGAGTTAATAAAAAAAACCAATAATGTTAAAAATGGCGAGCCAAAGGCAAACCCATTTGCATCCTCTAACTCAGTTTTTTTCAATCTTTTCATAATACGACCCCCCTAGTATGAAAAAATATTTTGCGACCCCCCGACCGTTCGCTTTTCTTTTTCATGAACTTTATGTTATAAAGATGTTGTAGGGACCGAATTCTTCAATCCATACAACATTAATGCATATTTGGAAAGTAAGATTTCGGAATCTATCTTTGAAACTTTACTTTTTTTACTGAGGTAATTTTTAAGACCCCTTATAGAGGCTTCCCGACGACCCACAGGTTGAAAAACACTGCTCCAACTGGCTCCAACTTATCAACTTATCAAGGCCGCAATTTATTTTTGGCGATCATTGTCATTGCCGTCAAACCATCGATGCCAATTTCGTCAGTCCATCGTTACCATTACCCTCGGCTATTTATAGCTGGCCTCGGACCCCGATTGGTATTCCATACTTTCGCCATTGTGTCAGAAAGGGAACGTGATCATAATAATATTTATTACTTCCATCTATTTCGACTATTTGGATCAAACGCGTTGGTGTCTTTTGTAAATGTTAGAAGGGATTAATGTGAATTTTAATTATTATTAATACAATGCGTCCAAAGTTGTAGAATGGTTCGATTATGAGAAAAGTCACGCAGATGAAAAATCACCCCTTTTTACCCGACTGCGCCAGAAGGATAGCAAACTATGATCAAACTCCCATTTAGATCTACGGGTCATATTATCATCACGTCATATTACATATCTCAAAACTTATGAAACTTGAATATGGACATAATTTGGCTTGTTCCATGCGCCCCACGTCCTCCCAGTGTCAGTGTGACGTGCAAATTTTGGGACAACCTGGTTCAAAGAAAACATCTTCGTCCTTTCCACGGAATGTAAGTCAAAGGTCCAAAGGACAAATGACGCGACAATAGCCCAAAAGGGCCGGTCAGCATCGAACTAAGACGTCAGCATCGAAGTAAGTATTAAAAGGGATTGCAAGTAAAAAAGAAGATGCGAAAGTTAGTACTATACCAATTAGGTCACATGAACAAACTTTATGCTTATAAGTAAAGAGTAAGAACTTGTATTACCTACAATTTGAATTTATTGAAATAACGAACATTACCTAAAATAATACTTAGGTATTGTTGAGCCGAGGCAGTTAAAGTTTCATGGCGCAAGTACACTATGCGGAAAGTCCAAGTCGAAGCGCTAGCCCGTGCACCGAAGTATGGGCGACACACGGATGAAAGTAACCGAGATGGTGTTCACACTATTACGTCTTGGCCAATTTCCCGCATAGTGTACTTGCGCCATCCCGTCTGGTGCTAGCTCAACTCCAAGGTGGAAGTTTCATAATTCCAGTGAAGGTTTTCTTTGCCTACACTTACTTGTTATTTGGTTCGATCTAGGTATTTGTTACGAAAGTGATATTACTTTTTTAAATCACATTGAAGAATACCTACCTATAGGTACCTTAGCGAAGCAGCATCATATTACTTATTCTGTGGCAGCGTAAAGATAAAAGACAGTAATAATGGCTGGTATGTCTTTTATTAAATATTCTTGGAGTTGAAGATAAAGGAATGCTAAATTTGTTAGGCAATTTTTTTGCCTTTTTTTAGGCATGCCTACCTACATGCCTTTTAATTTGTCGTTTGTAATTTTTTCCTTTGTCAATAAAAATAAGACCAATATAGACAATGTATAGAATGCCTAAAACGTTCAGGTAATGTATGGAATATTCATTTTATACATTACCTAGGTATTGTATAGAATACCTGAATTATACACATTGCCGGTAACCGATACTTATAACAAGAGTTCCCTGTAAATTATCTCTGACAAGAATCAAATAGGTAATCTTAAGGGTTAATGGGGTGTGTATGAAACATGAAATCATTTAGTGCGTGCGCACATCACTTCTTGCATGACAAACAGCACTTGCGAGGCGCTACGTGCCTAGAGTCAGAAGCGTCGAGAGGAAACTAGAAGCCTGATTGGATAGGTAATATCATCAGAGGGTTTAATGTGAGTTTACATCATCAAACGTCCTCACTAGAGCGCGTTAAAAAAATATATGAAAAGTTTAGTTCTTAATAATTCCGCTAGGGGCGCTGTACAATCCGTCATAATTTAATGTAATTTTTTAATCGCTCACTAGTAACGAGCCCCCCTAGACAAAATGCACTTTTTGATCGAATCGAAAATCGAATCCGTCAAAACTCCATACAAAAAAGGCCTTTCGAACATGAAACGTAATTCAAAAGCCGAATCAAGAATTATTTTGCATCAGTTTTACATGGGTGTGTAATGTATGACATAACTACATATCATATAATACTTAGAGGATATAACATCAAATTATATAAAATCATTTAATATAATAATTATTTACTATAATAAACGAATAATATAATTTTAAAACGAATAAAAGATAAATAACTAACAACTGATATAAAATGGTTTGATATAATGAATATTTTCTATAAAACTTACAATGTATACTATTTGAAACAAATAACATTCAAATAATATAAAAATAAAATGTCGAACAATCAAATGAGATAAAATTCTTTTCCTATATTTAAATCATAATTATAAAAATAATTTTATATGATGTTCAATTGTTATAATAAGCATTGCATGCAAAGCAAGCAAGCAAGCAAGCGAGCAAGCAAGCTAGCATGCAGGCAAGCAAGCAAGCTAGCAAGCAAGCTAGCAAGCAAGCTAGCAAGCAAGCTAGCAAGCAAGCTAGCAAGCAAGCTAGCAAGCAAGCTAGAAAGCAAGCTAGCAAGCAAGCTAGCAAGCAAGCTAGCAAGCAAGCTAGCAAGCAAGCTACAGGCAAGCTAGCATGCAAGCAAGCAAGCAGGCAAGCAAGCAGGCGTGCAAGCTAGCAAGCAGGCAGGCAAGCAAGCAAGCAAGCAGGCATGCAGCATGCAAATTTGACTAAAAACTTGAGACTTCTGTCACGGCTCCGGCACTGCGGGGCTCTGGCGGTCCCTCGCGTGCTATTCGTCGCAGATGGCTTTCGCTCGACACCGCGTCTTCGGCTTGCTTAACTTCGTACGCGTGAAAACCCGTTCACAACATTTTTCATTGTTGCTCTGCTTCTATTGATCGTAGCGTGATGTTGTATAGCCTATACCTATAGCCTTCCTCGATAAATGGGCTATCTAACACTGAAAGAATTTTTCAAATCGGACCAGTAGTTCCGGAGATTAGCGCGTTCAAGTAAACAAACAAACTCTTCAGCTTTATAATATTAGTATAGATATAAATCAAACAAATTATTACTGACTTGATTATTTTTTAGAAAAATCGATTTTTCCCAAATCGATCAAAATTGAAAATAGAAAGATTTTTCCTCAATGCCACACATCCTAAGTCACTACGCGGATAAAATCATCGTCAGCACTACGAGTAAGTGAATAAAAATTTACGACGTCCATTAGAAGTATTCTTTGCCATGCCCACGCCCATCAATGGTCACAATGTTACATTGTATCTAAAATTAGACTGGCCACACAATCGGTGGACGGCATTGTGACCTTTATCACAAAGCCATAGAACTGCTGATGGCGTATTGAATTGTGATAATGAGTGGTGACAAAGGACAGTTTTTAATAGACGTAAACGTACCTTTAGCAATCTTATCTAAGGACATCAAATAATGTTGACTACCTCAATGAACTAAAATCCACTCATTTCTAGTGCTCATGTAACAACACAAAACACTGGTTTCGAACTCGATTTACACGTCACGAAACTTTTACCCTGAGTGGCATCTTGCATTTAACTTTCAAACGTCAAAAGTATGTCAAACTTCATACAAAAACGCTGACTATAGGTAGTTATTTTAGAGTAGGCGCACACCGTTGATTTTTCGTCGGCCGATAGTTTTTAGTCGGGCTGTTGAACAGTAGGGGCATGTATGGGAGTGCGCACACTACGCCGATTCGATTTGGCCGATTCTTCATACAATTTGAAATCGGGCACAACTATCGGCCACCTAAAAATCAACGGTGTGCGCCTACTCTTATAGTTACGGTCACAGATAAGGCTAAGGTAAAAAGTTATTTCGTGGGTCGAATCACGAAAAGGCGTATCCAACAAATTGGCGATAGCGATTTTTTATTGATTGAGTAGATAGTACTCAATCAATAAAAATAGCTCTACCTTTTAAAATAACAGAACTTGAATCACATTTCAATTAATAAAAACCGAATAAAACACATAGTTTCAATTACATACAACTCATTCCGCCCAATACCACCATCGTTTCAATTTACTAACAGTTTAATCGGTAGTTGAATCCCCATGAGGCACACCTTAACAATTAATAAAGCCATTAGGCCGCCATAGCGGGCCAATCGTTTCGGATGACAACCGATTGTCATGATGATGAGGATTTTGCGTCAATCGCCATAAAAGGCGATGGCGATCGTGCGGCGGTTGCTTTATGAGTAAGGCTTATTGTACACACTAAGAAATTTCACCGTGTCTGCCGCAGACAAGACAACATTTCGTCAGACCTAGCTACGAAAAGTCACACAGTGCGCGTCCGCCGCGTGTCGTATCTAGCAGACAATAATATAATTATTTCTTGATTTATTTATTTAAATCTTTATTGCACACACATAATAAATATCGGTATAACATTCGAGCTTAATGCCATGTGGCATTCTCTTCCAGCTAACCAAAAAGTTAGGCAAAACAGAGAATTTGAGTAGGCGGTGCAAACTTGATCAGCGCCTACTCAAATTCTCTAGGCCTACACCACACGGTTCGTGTGTAGAAACGACAAAAAATCTTGCGTAGGCCCGGCGACTTTTCTTACCGTGTACAAGCGGCCTTAGACACGTGCTGTTAATGAAAAACGTGAACGAGTTGCTACTGAGAAATTGATACACGTGTAAGATACAAATGCACGTGTATCAATAATAAATACAGTTAAAAACGATCACCCTTATTCATAAAAACTGAAAATATTATAAACGTTTTAATGAATTCACTGTTTTCCCCCTTCCCATTTCAACGAAATTGATATTTTGGCAGAATGTTAATGTATAACGAAAAGACCATCAACTGAAATGAGATATCCGTTTGAATGTTTTATAAAATACTAGCTTTTGCCCGCGGCTTCACCTGCGTAAAATTTAGTTTGTCACAGATCGTCATAAATTATAGTCTACTATGATATTCTGGGTTATAAACAATAATACTGTAAAGTTTCATCAAAATCCGTTCAATACTTTTTGACTGAAAGAGTAACAAACATCCAGACATCCAGACATCTGTGGCTAAGTTGCTATTTTTGAACTTTGATAAAATACTTATTTTAGCAGCGAAAGCTTTCTTATAAATATGAAAGTTTGTGAGTATGAATGTTAGGTTCTCTTTCACGCAATAACTATACCTAGAGCTGATTTTATGTTATTGTTTATACATCAGAATTAAATAATAGGCTACCTATAAATTAATAACAATATTGAATTACACAACGATGTAAGTCGGTCTTTCTGTCAAACTGAATATCACCGAGTGAATCCGCGAGCAAAAGCTACTTTGAGAATATTTGAAGGAAGTGATTACCAAACACAAATAAGAAGTGATTTACCATAAGCAATTTCCAAAGTAAATACTGTGCGGGTGTAAAATACATAACATGGGAAAATTATCCCCAGCCCCTCGTCATTGCGGGCAATTGATGGGCACGATAAGCAGTCGCTCACAGCTGTTATAAGATGGCAATCGATCAGCATCCCGAACACAGAAGCGTAGGTAGCTACTAAAGGGCTAGACGGGACAGTGCCCCGGGGCCCTCGAATCCTTACCAGAAAATCTCAACTTTTGAAAATATTACCCATTTTCAAAATAAATAGAGAGAAATTCGAAAGTTATACAAAGGAATAACCCTAAATAATTCTTTCTGTGGGTTGGAAATGTTGTCAATTTGACGGATGTGTGCATTTTATTATTCATCGATGTGCGTTTTATTGTGAAGAGAAGAGAACAGTTTAAAATTAATGCTGTATCAGGAGTAAGTTAATGCCAATAAACTTGAAACTAACCAGTTTAGATAGTAGTGGGACCCCATCCTTTTATTTGCCCCAGGGCCCTTGGTTACCTAGCTACGCCACTGCCCGAATGACGCTCTTGATAACTCAAACCCACATAAATATAGCAAACTAGCTTTTGCCCGCGGCTTCGCCCGCGTGAAATTTAGTTTGTAACATATCGTCATAAATTATAGCCTATGTGTTATTCTGGGTTATAAAAAATAATACTGGAAAGTTTCATCATAATCCGTTCAGTAGTTTTTGCGTGAAACAAACATCCAGACATCCAAACTTTCGCATTTATAATATTAAGTAGGAAGTAGGATATTAGTAGGAAGTAGGATTATAACGACGACGACGATAAACAACGTTATTATGATATTGGTCCAATGGCCATAATTATGAAAACACAGTCGAATGTAACTAATATTTTATTTATAGGACAATATTTAAGTCGCTCCCAGCTGTTATGAGATGGCAATCGATCAGCATCCCGAACGACGCTTGATAACTCGAGCCAACATAAATATAGCAAATTATAACGGCAGACGACGATAAACTAGAATGATATTGGTCTGATGACCCTATGAAAACTAGATGGCGCTGTTTTGACTTAGATCGCGGTGGCAAAGATTTTTTCTATTTTATAAGTAGATTTGTTTAATTATGAGTCTACCAGCAGAGGAATTAAAAAATCTAGGTTCTGTAATTTGTCGAATGCCATTTTCTTTACTCCGCATACCTTTTGGTCGATGATTTATATCTGAACTCAAGAGTTATTTAAATCATACTTATTCAGAATCTTCGGATATGATTAATGATTATCCTAAGTTATAATTAATCCTTACAATCCTTGCTACTTATAGCAGGTGGCTCGATTCATTTCTCGTCCTGGATTAAAACAGATAAACTCAATTTAAATCTGAGCTCGAGAATTAACGGCCTGTGCTACCGGCCCGATATTATTTATGACGTCAAATTATTGCGTTGGTACAGTCAGCTCTGAAATTATAGAGACGTTCGCGTTTTTGCTGATACGATATTTTCGCTGAACGGAACACAAATATTCGCCTACGTCATATTAAGTTACTAGTAGCGGCCGCCCGCGTCTTCGTACGCGTGGATCCCGTTTTACTCTCTTAGGGGTAGCGTTTCGTAAAATCCATTCTTAGTGAGCACGTTCTTATAGGAACCCCCATGCAAAATTTGAGACGCCTAGCACTTGTAGTTTCTGAGAGTTCGTGATGAGTGAGTGAGTCAGGCCAGTCAGTGACCTTTCGCTTTTATAAATTAGATGATGATTTTACTGCACTCACTGTACCAAAGGCTGTATCCACACCCTCGCGATAGAAGGGTGTTGGGTTTATAGATTTCGTAAATAACGCCATAAATACGGATCGTAAAGATCGGACGTACGCTTCGTTAAACAAAGCATTGTATTAAGTTACACACGTCGATATTGCACGTTTTAGGAATTTCAGGACAAAATGTTTGTGTTTAGGATTTTATAACCTACGTTCTACCATTTTGTAAGTTGTAATACCAAAGAATACATTCCTATTATGTTCGGTAAAACATTATTACCACCTACCTACTTATTGAACTTAGTTACTTGGGCCGAACAGGTCCAAAGTACTCTTCTGCTCGGCATATCTTCCTGGAGATAAGCAAGATCCCACTGAAGAACTGACTAACGTCCTTGAATACTCTAGAAGACAAAAGTCGGAACTGATAGTGGGATGCGATGCTAACGCCCACCATACCATCTGGGGAAGCTCGGATACCAACATGAGAGGTGAGTTACTATCCGATTTTCTTCTATCTAACTGTCTACAGGTGCTGAACAATGGCCACACGCCAACATTCGTAACAAAAACCAGACAGGAAGTAATAGATATAACATTCGCAACAGAAAATGTGTCAAAATGTATAACAAAATGGCACGTCAGCAGCGAGAACTCAATGTCTGATCATAGACATATACGTTTTGATATTTCAGGGCTGGTAGAAGCTCAATATCCAAGAGTAAGAAATCCAAAAGACACCTCCTGGGATATGTATATAACCCTGCTCAGTGAGAATCTAAAGGATATACCCAAAACTATCAAAACACCGGACTCTCTTAATGCCGCGGTCAAAATGCTCAATAATGGCATAATCAATGCCTACGAACGAAGCTGCCCCGAAAAAGAAGTAAAATCTAACAAATCACCAATGTGGTGGAACAAGAAGCTAGAAAAGCTCAGAGCCATCACACGTCGTATATTCAACCGTGCCAAACCGTGCGACTGGGACAAGTACGGAAAGGCCCTAACAGAATATAACAAACAGATCAGAAAAGCCAAAAGAGCCTCTTGGCGACGCTTCTGTGAAGAAATTGCACAAACTAACAAAGGAGCAAGAATTCACAAAATCCTCGCTAAGACCCCAAACAACTATCTTGGACTACTAAAGAAGCCAGATAACTCATTTACGAACACCGAGATGGAGACTCTGGATCTCCTTAGGTCTTCACACTTTCCGGGTTCGTACCAAATCAATACACAAAGCAATACCCAAAGGAATGATGAACTCCATAGGGCTAAATGCTCAGACTGGAATAAGGCCTCCAATATCTTTAGGCCTAACCAGATTAGATGGGCTTTGGAAAAGTTTAAACCATTTAAATCAGCGGGAGAAGATGGCATCTTTCCTGCTCTTCTACAAAAAGGTAATAACTTACTTCTCCCGCATCTGGTAAAAATATTCAGAGCAAGTTACGCCTGGGGTATTATACCAGAACCATGGAATTGGGTCAAAGTTCGTTTTATACCCAAAACGGGGAAAAGGGACTACTCACAACCCAAATCCTTCAGACCCATAAGTCTAACATCCTTCCTGATGAAGGCCATGGAAAAGATAATAGACCAGCACATTAGAGCCAAATACTTAGTGAAAAGACCACTAAGCATCAACCAACATGCATACCAAAAGGGAAAATCTACTGAAACAGCCCTGCTCGATCTGGTCGATAAGGTGCAAAAATCCCTAGAGGATAAGCAAACGGCCCTATGTGCTTTTCTCGATGTTGAAGGTGCATTTGACAACACCCCTATAGAAACCATTCTAAAAGGAATGGAGGCAAAAGGGATTGATATAAGCACCATCAGATGGGTAAAAAACATGCTCTCCAACCGAGTAGTAAACATAACCCTCAATGCTGCAAAGCTTGAATTTCTTGCCACAAGAGGATGTCCACAAGGAGGCGTACTATCCCCACTTTTATGGACACTAGCAGTAGATCAACTTCTTACTAAGATGGCAGAAAAAGACTATGATACTCAAGGCTATGCTGATGACCTAGTGGTTATCATCAGAGGTCCCTGCCTGAGCACAATTTCAAGTCTAATGCAAGGCGCTCTCAACACCATAAGTAGGTGGTGTAGAGAAAACGAATTATCTATTAATGCGGATAAAACAGTGATAATACCATTCACGAGGAAGAGAAAACTGGAAAAACTGGTAAATCTGAAATTAAACGGAAAAACTCTTCCTTTCTCAAGCGAAACCAAGTATCTAGGGGTAACTTTTGACCAAAAGCTTACTTGGAATTCGCACCTAAACAACATCATTCAAAAAGCCAAAATGGCTCTGTGGAGTTGTTGTCGAATGGCAGGGTCAAGATGGGGACTAAAACCCGCAATCGCCCTATGGCTGTACACAGCGGTCGTGAGACCGATAATAACCTATGCCTCTGCCGTCTGGTGCGGCAAGGTCAACCAAATGACAACAATACAGAAATTGAGCAGCCTACAACGGCAAGCCTGCATCACAGCAACCGGAGCACTATCAACGACACCAGGGGCTGCATTAAATGCTCTGCTTGATCTTATACCACTGCATATGCATGTGCAAAAAGAAGCCAAGCAGAGCACATATAGAATCTGCACCCGCACGAAAGTCAGATGGGCTTCTCAAAATCTGATAAGACTCAAGGAATCAGTACTTGAAAACAAACTTCTGTGCATGCCCAGTGACGACATGCATACGGAATGTAACTTCACCAAACTACAGGGTGGAAACGTTAAGTGATCTCACTCGATTATTTCTAAACTATACAAGATATTGAAAAACTGGTAACTGATCCTGAAAGTGATTCATGAGCTCTTTCAAACGGTACCAATAATAGGGTACAGAATAAACTGGATCTATCTGAAAATTCAATGTTTCCAGCTTCCATACTAAATGTATGCCAGCCACACAATATTAGAAGTGTAATTTATTTTATTTAATAATAAACTCTTAAAATAAACTCGTAAATTGTATTCTTATTTAAAATTATTCATGGAAAACATTGGTTTTAGGCTTTACTTGCTATAATATTGTCAAGAGATGAGTGTCATAACTGTGGTAGTACTAAATGTATGGAAGAAAGAAACATTGAATTTTTGGATAGATCCAGTTTATTCTGTAACCTATTATTGATGCCATTGGATAGAGCTTGTGAAGCACTTTTAGAATCAGTAATCAGTTTTATGATATCATGTGTAGTTTTTCAAATAATGTGACTTTACCAAATGTATGGAGGCTGGTAACATTGAATTTTCGGATAGATCCAGTTTATTCTGTAACCTATTATTAATACCGTTTGATAGAGCTCGTGAAGTACTTTCAGGATCAGTAACTAGTTTATTGATATCTTGTATAGTTTAGAAATAATCGAGTGAGATCACTTATCGTTTCCACTATTCCGTAAACATACCTCCTAGAGACAAATGGCTAGAAGGCCAAATGTCATTTAAGGAAGGTAGTCACGTCTGGTACACGGACGGATCCAAAAAGGAAAATAATGTAGGTTGCGGGATCTACGGAGAGAGGCCTAAGCTCAAAGTTAGCCTAAACATGGGGACTGAAGCCTCAATCTTCCAAGCCGAGGTCTTTGCCATAAACAAATGTGCAGAGATAAACTTGGAAAGGAAGCTCCAGGATCAACACATCTACATCAACTCAGACAGCCAAGCAGCACTGCTGGCCTTAACATCCTTCTAATACACGTCAAAATTGGTGCAAACATGCACCGAGACACTGAATGCACTGGGAAATACCAACAAAGTAACGCTTACATGGGTACCAGGACATTCGAATATAGAAGGAAACGAAGTAGCAGATGAACTCGCCAGAGATGGAGCCGATAACCCTCAAATCGGCGTAGAACCGTTCTGTGGCATTACCAAACAACGAGCCACCTCGCTACTAACCGCCCTCTGCAAACAAGAGGCTATTGAGTGGTGGAAGTCTACATCGGGACAAAAACACTCAAAAGCACTCATTCAGGGATATAGCAATAAAGTAACTAAGGAACTGCTAAAGTTCAAAAGATACAAAGCCTGTGCAGTTACTAGAATACTGACCGGCCACTGCAAACTAAACAAACATAAATCGAACATGAACATGACCGAGGAAACTCTGTGCAGATTCTGCCATACAGAAGAAGAAACGGCCATGCATGTTCTTTGCTCATGCTTCCCGCTTATGAGCAAAAGAAGTATCCATCTCGGGCGACACATCATGCACCCGGATGAGATAGCAGATATCACGCTCCAAAGAATCTGGAAATTTATAGACTCAACGGGACTAAGCAGTGAACTTTAAAGACAAGGGCTGCCACAATAGATCAAACCTGGTCGAGTTGGCGCAAATAAAGGCCCAAAAAAACCAATAATAATACTTATTGAAACCAGCTTAATATTTATTTTTTGCGTAGGTAAATGTTTATCAGAGCTTCTCTAACGAATATATAGCCTTTTAGCCGACTGATAATATAACAGAGATTTATCCTCATGAATTCTGATTCTGAATCTCTGAGTATTAAGCTCGATAAAAAATATTGACGATTTGATTTTAGTCTAACCTAATAGTCTACAAAATAAATTAGTCATCGATTCTGACGCCACTTTAACCCATCAGCCAGCTTATTGCCATATTCGCCCAAAACGACTCATAAAATTTAACACCGGGGTGTAGTGACCCCAGTCCTCACAATAACAATAAAAGAAGTAACATTGATCACGCGTATTGAAAATATATTGTATATCATCCATATAGATACCTAGACATGACTGAATCCATTATATACTGCCACTATCGGCTACTCCGCTATTAATTGCCACATAAGCCGTTACACATACATAATATCTGTCCTGGATCTCAGGATTATGTAGAAAAAAAGCTGCCTTTTGATACACAATAGCTTTGTTTACGGCTACTGTTATTTGACGATAACCAGTGGACGAGCTTTGAATGTAGATCGGAGATTTATGTTTGATTTGGTTAAATATCCTGACCTTTTACTATACATAGCATGACTTGAATCTACAATACTGTGCCCTGAGCACGAGCAAAATATCGTTCGATTGTTGATTTTGTATGAAACAGCGCCCCTACAATTAGGTATCATTCTCCAACAACCTATTGTATTAAAATGGTTAGAAACTGTATAAATAAACAATTATACATACATACTGAAAAGTCGTCAAGAGGCATACTTAAATAATTATATTGTCGAACAAAATATTTGCATTTCTATGTGCATATAAGTTTTAAATAAATAAATAAAATACTTTTTATTTAGCAACAATAGGATTTATTGAATCATACCATTCTGTGATTTCTGAGCCTAAAATGTATCCAGCATTAGGTAAAATTGGCCCTTAACATAGTGACAGCAAAGTATAAATTAGATTAAACGTTTATCCGTATCAATGGTAACTTTCTAGTTAACTTACGCTCGTCACACGCCGGCTAATTCGAATCAAGGATGAGCTGACCTTCGGGAGAGATAACTCAGGGCTGTCGATATTTTTGATGGATTGAATGCTAATAAAGGTTTAAGTGTGATTGAAAATGCAGGTACATTTTTAATGGAAAAGCTTTGCGTGTTTGAACTACAAATAAAGAGAGGTGTAATTTCACTATATTTATGTAGGTAATCATCATCTTTTAAATAAGCTTATTATGACATAAAAAGATGGCACAAATTATCCTTAAAAATAAAAATCTTTCCTTTTTGCTACTTTTAAAATCACCTTTACCAGTTCCAACATAAGGTTTTAAATACAAACCCTGCCACATCTTTGGGATAATAAAATGAGAATATAGGTACAGTTTTATGTCTATCACAGAAGCAATAGCTAGCATAAAGAACGAGAGAAGGATTTACGATATCAGATTCCGATGGCATATAAAAACGGTAAATATTTATTATAGTTCTTCTCAAACGTACTGAATGTAGCTTTAGTATTTCGATTTGAATTACCAAACCCACTTTTTAAGTCATTTATCTGGAATTTGTCATCTTCTGTACTACTTAAAAAGCAAATAAATGGATTTTCGTTTTGATTTGATTTGTATTTTTTTTACGTAAAGCGAGGCTTAGACTTAAGCACAAAACTCAAAAAAAACTTTAAACAAAAAAAGTTTCCCGCTTAATCTCTACCTAATCTGTGGTGTGACAAATCTCTACATTTAATCTGTGGCTTAGATTAACCTATTAACCGCCAACCTATATCAAAAGCCGTGTTTCTTCTATGCCAAGCTATGGCGCCGGGACAGTAAGATTATTATAATTTTGCTATTTTTAAAATAAACAAAGACCCCTTTATAAATATAAATGTAGTTACTTTTAGGGTTTTAAGTCAATTGTAAAAATATGCACAAAATAAAACAAAGCGGTTGTTTATGTATTTTTATAAAGAAATGTGATTAGATATTGTCTTCTATAGAGAATCGTGGCGTGAAGAGCACGGAAACTATTTTTTATTCGTCATCCTAATTGGTACAAAGTTGGTAATATGACAAAAGTATGTACGTTCGTCTAAAGAAGACCGTGGTGCTGGAAAGGCATCATAAGTGCTACAAAGTTGGTAATAATGATAAAAGTATATACGTTTGTATTCTTAAGAAGACCGTGGCGCTGAAAAGGTTAATATAGCCATCTGTGGTGTGAGTGACAGCCCTACCAGAGGTCGCCTGTGGTTTAATTAGACGCAAAATGGCAGGCCTTTGTTGAGAGATCTACGGAAAGCCGACACACCGTTTGGATTAACGCGCTCTAGTTATACCTCTGAGTAGGTATTAAAAGGCGTATCAATTTTAATAACCTTGAATACTAGCTTTTAACGCGACTTTCACTGCTTCTCATCTTGACCTTTGTTTGTCACCTAGGCTGTCATCCGCTTTGCAACGGACGGAAGTTGAACCTTAACTTCGAACTCCTCCTATGTTCTTCTGATTAATTTCGTTGCGGGTCCAATGACAGTTTAACTTTCCCCCGGGACAAACTTGACCTTCACTGGTTGGGTTTTTATTGGCGGTCAAGCTATAGATTCTGGCTACACAGGAGTTGCAGCGGTGGGAACGAGAAGTGGGTATAGTCCCGTTTCACTGCTTCTCAGTCTGTCACTTTAAGTCTTATCTTGCATCCCACAATCAACTTTTTAGTTGATGTACAAGCCTCGTTTTGTAATATGCTTTATGTGGGTGATAAAAGTCTACAAGATTAATAAAAAAACGCATTAGTCGAACCATTCACCTGGAAGATTAAGCTGGGTGAAATGGTTCTGAGGTGATATGAGGACACTAAAAGTTTCACTTTATTGACCCAGGTGAAAAAAGTGGAATAATCCATCACACACATCACATCGTTATTTTTATTTCTCACTGTCAATGTCTTATAACTAATTTTCTTGATAAATTTCATGTCCCTCATAAAAATAAATAGGTAGTAAATAAATTAACTTCGACATTCTACGCCGTCTAAACAAGTACGTAGTTAGTACCTGGTCCCAAACTAAGCAAAACTTGTCCTATGGGTGCTCAGCGAATATTAATAGAACCTATGACCATAGCTGGGCATTAACTCGTTAATCCGTTAATCGTTAATTAACGAAGTTAACATTTCTATTAACGGATTAACTTTTAAGTTAACTTTAAAAAATGTTAACGGACTCGTTAACTTCCGTTAAATTATCTTAAGTCCGTTAATCGTTAATCCAATACCTACTATTTACCAAAAAGATATAGCAGCCACGCTGAAAAACACTAGAAAAACGCGTTCTGACAAGTACGTTCGGGCTTCCAGAACTTCCAGAACCCAAAACAACAGTTTTTGTAACCAGAACGAAACGATATAAAAATGTAATTTTTTATTTATTTGATTTACAAGCTTTATATTGACTTCACTTGTAATTATATGTGGGACAAATCTTGCAACTGAATTTAAGACCAGTTCTCAACCGATTGAGCTGAAATTTGGTATACTTATGTAAGTACGATGAAAATGCAATGTTATGGTACCATTAAGCTGGTCTGATGATGGAGTCAGGAGGTGGCGCATCGACTTTGGATTCGTTGGATTTGTCTTTTCGAGCAGTTTAGTACTAGATGATGTCCAGGGTCCTTATGATGGAGTCAGGAGGTGGCCATAGGAATTCCTAAATGAAACGGTGGAAACTTATCGAGTTTGGGTTTGTTGGATTTGTCTTTTCGAGCACTTTGGTGCTAAATTGTACTGTAATTGAACCAAGGCTCTGAGATTGAGATACTATAGACTAAGAGCTGGTGAACACCAGACCTACGTCATTTTATAAAAGCTGAAAGTTTGTCAGCGTATGCTCCCAATATTTTGTGTGGTTAGAATGTTGGTGGATTATGAAGTTTGGGTCATCGTTGCTTTGGCAGCTATCCTCAAAAAATCGCGCACGGAATTTATTCCTCTTTTATGTTTGCGCTACAAGCTTTCGAAATTATTTGAACCTTGCATATAATTACTTTTTAGGGTTCCGTAGCCAAATGGCAAAAAACGGAACCCTTATAGATCCGTCATGTCTGTCTGTCCGTCTATCCGTCCGTCTGTCCGTCCGTATGTCACAGACATTTTTTCCGAAACTATAAGAGCTATACTGTTGAAACTTGATGATGTTGATGTATAACTGTGATCCGCATTAAGATTTTGATGTAAAAAAAAAAAAAAAAAAATTGGGGGCTCCCCATACTTAGCACTGAAACTCAAAATTTTTTTTTTCATCAAACACGTACGTCTATACAGGGTGTTAGGTAAATGGGTATATGAGCCGACACTAGCCCATGTTAACATGGTCATATAAATGGTATGGTGAAGTCAGAAAATTGATATCTTCATTTTAATTATTTTATTTTTCATACAAATCGGATTCAATCAAATTTATTTTGTATGAAAACTTTAAAAAATAAAATGATGATATCAAATGACTTCACCATACCATTTATATGCCCATGTTAACATGGGCTAGTGTCGGCTCAAATACCCATTTACCTAACACCCTGTAGATAGGTCTTCAAAAATGATATCGAGGTTTCTAAAATACTCCGCCCCTCTAACTTCTAAAATAAGAAAATGAAAAATCTAAAAAAACATATTATGATGTACATTACTAGGTATAAAAACTACCAACGAGAATTGTTTTGAACGAGATCTAGCAAGTACTTTTTTTTTAATACGTCGTAAACCGCTTATTACCGCGTAATCTTTCATACAAATAACTTAAATTAAAAAACACAATAATTTCATAAATCAATGGTACGGAACCCTTTGTGCGTGACTCCGACACGCACTTGGCCGGTTTTTCGTCTTTTTATCATGTGTTAACGGATTAACGATTAACGTTAACTTGCGTTAAATCTTGCTAAATGTAACGTTTTAACGTTTAACGAAGTTAATTTTTTTATTAACGGTTTAACGATTAACGAAGTTAACTATTTGATTAACGGTGCCCAGCTATGCCTATGACCCCGGAATAGAGAGTCACTCTAGAGCAGGGTTTCCCAAACTATGGGTCGCGACCCAGTGGTGCGTCGCGAGCGAACATTGAGTGGGCCCTGCCTGTAGAACGACACACCACCCTACAAATCCGAGTCCTTTATTTAGGCATATTGGTAACGGTTAAATTTCCTATAGGTGGGTCCCGAGTTTGGGAACATGTATTAGATGAGTCGTAGCCCAGACAACTTTGGGAACCACTGGTCTAGAGGATAGCCTCTACCGGGTGAGTTAGAGGAGGTATCTTAAAGCCGATTTAGAGCGGGCATCAAAATTTATGAGGAATTTAGGCTTAAGCGCGATAATATCACAAGTGCCTTATTTGAAGGCATCACGTTGAATTATAATGAGCCAACAAAGCATTAGCTTTAATAATAGCTGCTATTTATAACTGAGAAAGCTTAATAAGCTTAGTCAGTTTCAAGTGCCAAAACCTGAGGCTAGACAAAGTGAAATGGCTTTACAAAGCAATTTCAAAGCTGTTCCTGTAAAAGTGGTCTTAACTTACTTCTTAAACCTACAAAGTGGACCAAACGACCTCGTAAAGGTAGCAGGAAGACACTGGATGTAGTCCGCTCCCAACCGGTCTACCTAAAAATCAATGGGGGAAGAAGCCTATGCTCAGCAGTGGAAGTCCTATGGCTGAAATGATGATAATGATACTCCGTCGAACGTTCTAGAACATTCAGCTACATAATTCTGTGTACAAATACAGTGACCGAAACCAACAGGCAGGCAATTTTAATATTGTTTCTTATGTTAAAATACCTCATTACTTTCATATGCGTAAATGACATTACAAACAAACACTCCAGTATCATTTATTTCCAAAGCACATAATTTCCTGTGTGATTTCAATTTTAGATGGCAAAACACCTGAAGCATTATATTAATATTCTCAAGAATTCTGTTAGCTAGGTACACACGTTGTTGAATTTCCTCGACTTTCCTGAATGCCAGGAAAATTTTTGTTCATGCTTCGATGGGCTTTGACCTTGATTTACCCTCCATCTTTCTTATCAACCTGCAATGTCATATATCGGAACCACCTCCGCGTTGATTAGCCGCACCCTGACGCGTCTTGATGTTGACACGCGTATAAAATGTGGGTATATGATAAATAAACATAGCCTGTAGTGATAGTGACGTCAGCCTTGATATATACATTTATTCAATAGATAGATTAAACACAGCTTATTGTACACCAGACAAGGAAAGAAGGAATTTACAGAAGGAATACACAGGAGAGACGGTATAATATTAGTTTTCTCAATATCCTTGAGATATATCTATTGAAAATTTAAAAAATATTGCCACAATAGAAAAAATAACACGAAGAAAAGGAAGGTTTGCTTATTTTCTATAATAGGTAAATAGAACTAGACAAGAAATATAGAGTCTAATCAAAATAGTTCTAAGGAATTAGGCGATAGTTCTAAGAATATCTCCCGTGCCGGACCCAAAATAACACCTTTATAATAATATGTAGAAGTCAAAACATAGAATTTTCCCAGACAATTTTGCCATTATTTGTCCTGAACATATTTATTTTTAAACAATATAATTTTAATTTTATGTATGTATGTACGAACCAAACAAATGTTTTTCTTTCTTTCATTCTTTCTTACATTTCTTTTCCATTCACGCAGGAATTTTTGGCATTCAATAAATATGTATTATAGAAAACTTTACGTCCTCCCCTTAAATTCAAAGGAGAACCAATTACTACGTCGTAATATTGTTCGGACGACTTTGGACCGAGTTTACACGTGCCATCCGATCTTCGGAGATCTTTGTTACATTCGAGTTCCTTAATGAGTCATAATTTCCATTCTTGGAACCAGCCGAATTTCTGTTTGAAAACGAACAGGGAAAAATACTTACTTCAGGAAGTTAGGAAGGATAAAAAGGGTGAAAAGTAAGGGATGCTTGGATCTTGCTTGGAGCAAAAATCGGCTTTGCTTTGGAGTGTGATGTGAGACCATGTCATATGACGGTTCGTAAACTCTGACACAAGTTTGTGACTTCTATCCAATTGATTGATAATCCTAAGATATTAAAAAGCATTTATCTTATTTAGCTTACCACAAGGGGTTTACAGGACTACTAATCACAAATTAGTGACGTCATAGTACCCTTTGCCATCTAAAATTCATTTAACAGTCAGGTTTAAACAGCTACGTCCCTTCACTGGTTATGGCGGTCAAGTTGTAGATCCTGGCTACACAGGAGTTGTAGCGCTGGGATGATATGTGGGAATCGTCCCGTTTTACTATCATACATGCACATAAATCAAGAATAATTGACTAGTAGTTTCAACTCACCTATTTAAACCCTCCGTCCCTCCCATTCCCATACTGTATAAGCGACTATAAGTTATTTATACAATACCTACTACTGCCTCTTTGTCGAAGATTCAATACGGTTGCGGACATTCGAGAGCTCTCCTGACTTTATATCGAGATATAAAATTCTATTGAGTTCTTGTATTTTCAGCCTTTTGTGTGCAAAAACGAAACTAAGCCCTTTTGTACGAAAATTTAGTTTTATAGACGTTTTTTAATCAGTTTTTATTTTTATACAGTCTTTTTCCTGTGATGTAGACTTCGTCACGCCTGCGGATCTGGTTTCTCTTAAACTGGATGGAATTGTGTAATGGCACCTAGAGGGAAAGTACTTATAATACTGTAGATAGATAATTTTACTCAAAGAAAACATTCCTTTATTTTTTTAAATAACGAAAACTAAATTTTTTGAAAATTCACCACCATACCATACAGTTTCATGGTTTTCTTTCATTTGATTCATCAAGTTTGTTAGAGAGATTTCATCCTTATACATAACCCTAACGATCAAATAAAAATACAGGGTTTATTATTAAGTTTCTAGTTGGTTCGATTCCCGTTTGTGGTAAGCTTTCTGGAAATCTGAATGCAGTTCTATATCTTTTAAAAAATAAAGGAAATCCGCATCACAGGAAAAAAGCACGAATGGTAAAGGAAAATAAAAGATTCACAATGGTCTATAATCGTTCGGCTTATGTTGTCAGATTAATGTCAATTATTCGAAACGATTCTACCAAATACCCACTCGTAGTTAATTACTTACTTACAGACTGTATCGCATTTGTACCTAGACTTAAGTCTATCTGTATTCGTGTCTAGACAATGTATTATGGTAGCCCCTCATCTCACTACTAATTACTTTTTTAAAGAATCAAAACGATAACTAATTTTATCAGGTTTAGCTATACAAGTTGTAGTTGCGATTAACTAATAAGTTTAATATCTACACCACCATGGTCTAATTTAATAGTTAATTTCGAAGTTAAGTTAATGAAATTAAGTTTGGCCACAAATTACCTCCCGTAGTTCACACCATACTTCAGCGAAGGCCGCCGTGTGGTTTTCAGGCGACCCGTAAATTATTAGGATAAGCCCCATTTAACTTAATAACTTTATTAATTTAAAACCTTTTCATACTTAGGTAGAATTATAATACAAATAAATCGATCAACGCTGTGTTTGAAAATATACTAGCTAACTAAAGACGTCTAATTATTTGAACGTACCTACAAGAAATCAGCAGCAATGTTGCACACCTATTACAACTAGCTACATACAAAAGATCAGTGTTTTGTTTGTCATGCATTGTTTAACAAAAAACATAACCGTCCTTCTGGCGCAGTCGGGTAAAAAAATATTCAAATAAGACATCCACACGACGTAGTACGAGGTAGCACCCGCCTGAATAGCACTTGCAAGAATTTGTTCGTGTAGGTGCTATTGAAGCGGGTGTTCTAGGTGGACTACCTTCACACAACTCTTAGTTTTTTCATAAAAATTTAACCTCAAATTCAAATTCAAACCATCAGAATTCACAGAGGGGGTGCTACCCCTTTTCTTCTAGACGTCGCCATGTACGGGTTTCTCATCGAGAACATGGAAAAAAAGGACAATGTTCGTTCTCCATACATTGTTCGCCTATAGAACCAACAATTTTGACATATTACTACCCGAAAGCGAAATAATACGATTCTGTGTGTAAGAACAATGATTCCTGATGGACACTTGCCATAAAATTAATGATTAAGAATATTAAATCACAGCGATTTTATAATATGTCGTTTATGACAACATGGCGTCTAATGTATTGTGTGAATGTATGAACACCGATTCGCGAAAAATGTTTTGTATTGTCGTCACGCCGAGTCGCAGCCAAATAGTATAAAATAATAGAACAAGTTTTAGAAATACAACTCGGCATTCCACTTTTACAATATGCCCACATATTGCACGTAAATAAACAACATGAATCGTAGGTTGTTTCCACCCTTGTCATCTGACACATGAAATAAACTCCTATTGTATTATAGATATCGAAGCCGAATCGTATATAATAATAGAATGGGTTTTGGAGATCACTCGGGGTTCCACTTTTATAAAATACCTACATATTACATAAAAATACCACGAATCATGAGTTTTCTTTTCACCATTTACATCTGACACGAGATAACAAACTCCTATCTCCATGACTACCATCGTAGTCTATGCCAAAGACTACAATATTTTAAGCAAGAAGTTTCAAACCTTAGCGGCTACGGTAACCCCTGGGCCACATACATCATGATAACATTCGGTCGACACCGGAACGAAGTCTTGCGATTATGCAAAAAAGCATCGTATTCTAGTGCGGCTATATCACGTTCAACCGGGGTTTTAATTCGACTAAAGTCCTGACTAAAGACTGGAAGAAAATACGCCGCATTGTATGAGCACTTCGTGTTCGTTAAAGCGGCTTCAGATCTAGAGCCCCCATAGTTTTCTTTCCAATAATATCCGCAAGTAGCGCTGCATGATCTTTACAACAAAAACGGCAATAGTTATTAAGGTGCCAAAATTATATGATTACTTTGGCACGGTATTATACACGTTCGAAGATTTGTCATTTTCATTCATTTCTTCATCATCATCATCATTTCAGCCACAGGACGTCCACTACTGAACATAGGCCTCCCCCAATGACTTCCACATCGCACGGTTGGTAGCGGCCTGCATCCAGCGCCTTCCCGCTACCTTTATCAGGTCGTCGGTCCACCTTGTGGTGGGTTGACATTGCAGAATATGACTTTTGATAGGTTCATCATAGAATTCGGCGGGGATATCCTCACGGAGGAAGTTCGTAAAAGGGCGGAACAAGATCTTATAATAATGCAAGGCCGAAGCTGTTACGCGCGTGCTCCTACGTGTAATCCGGCGAGTAGGGGAGACCGGGGATGGTTGAATATAGGGGTAGGTAGACTAACCGCCAAAAACTCGCCAACGGTTTGAGTATTGCATCATCCCAGCGCAGCCACGCATCACTTTCCGCCCCCCGCACAGTCGTCGGTGGCGCCGCGTCGCCGGCACACGCCGTTTTCGAGTAGTGATCCGTGATTTGTTTTCATATCATGTAAGTAATATTTTCGTGTTGCATATTTTTTGATTTGGTACCTACACATTTTATGTTAACCGTTTGCCTATTAGTCAGAGTGTTTTATGAGTTCATATTGATATTATTTCTTGTGTTATTTCTTTATTAGGTGGCAGTGTGTAGGTTATCCATGCCATCGAAACTTAAAATGTCGTTTGGGGTTGGTAGACTAATTTCTTTCGGGGCTGGTTGAACCAACCAACATCAATAACATTTTGAGTTTAAAATATCTTTAAAATTATCTATTTATTCGATTCTTAATACATACATTCTTTTTATTGCTACAGCACGATGAGGATCTATAAACGAACGACTGAACGATGAAGAAATAAGACCCTTTCCTAAAGCGGCGCCACGTTTAGATAATAGAAGAAATACTCGGAAACGTAAAAGTACTATACTATACAGGGTGTCACAGAATGGGTGAATCAAACTTCTAGAGGAAGTAGCTCTACTAATGTACTATCCCAAAAAAATATGAAAAAAAATTTTTTGAGTTCGGATTTTTTTTAAAGTAAAGTGCTCTAAACTCGAAATCTAGTCATTATTTTCAAAAGTTTGTTTACAGATAAACGAAGCGATCATTTACAATTAATATTGGTAAGAAAAAAGTACAAATAAACTCCAAACGCAGCAATTATAGCCAGACTCTTAGGCAAAGCTGATTTATTTTCATTAAAAAAAAATTGTGTCCTTATGCGCTTTATTTTTTTTTTCATATTATTTAGGGATAGTACATTAGTAGAGCTACCTCCTCTATCAGTTTGATTCACCCATCTGGGACACCCTGTATACAAAGATTGATATGTGATTTAAAATGAGACTGAAGAAGATTTTAGTTTAAAAAGTTTAAATACTAAGAGTTGATAGTTTTTTTAAAGACTTATTAAAGATGTCTGTACCTGATTATAATTGTTTTTGAATAAAGAGTTCAATTAAATTGAAAATAGTGTTTTATTACTTGACTCTTCTCGTAATTTCTTGCTTATTGATACGTAGGTCTACTTACCCCGGGCATATAGTCAATCTACCCCGGAACCGGGGTAGATTGACTAAGAGTTGATGTTCTATAAAATGCATTTAAATATGATGATGATATTTAATAATGAACTATGTTTTGTTGTTTTTTAGTAGTTCAATAGTTCTTCTATCCATTAATGCGATTTATTTGTCTGTATGGATGAAAACACAAAAAATATGTATGATTTAGTAAAAAATTAGTCAACTATCCCCGGTCTCTATGCAATAAATAGTAATGTCTGGTAAATAGTGGTAATACGTATCGTTCGTTCGTTCGTTTCAGCCGAAAAGACGTCCACTGCTGGACAAAGGCCTCCCCCAAGGATTTCCACGAAGACCGATCCTGCACCGCTCGCATACAGGCACCTCCCGCGACCTTCACCAGATCGTCGGTCCACCTAGTGGGAGGCCTGCCCACGCTACGTCTTTCGGCTCGTGGTCGCCACTCAAGAACTTTCCTGCCCCAGCGGCCATCAGCTCTACGAGCTATGTGCCCCGCCCCGTCTATGTCTGTATGCGCTACGATTACAGGGTATCATTTTGCATAGTCGCAAGACTTCACTCCGCTGCTGTCAAATCAATGTCGCATAATGTTATCGCAATGTGTGTGGCCCTTGGCCAAATCACAGAAGCCTATGCGAAGAAAGAGCACTTGAATGACAATAAAAATCAGGGTTACCATTTTATAAGATTTCCTCACTATTGAGGGTAACAAAGTAACATTAATAATCTAGCCATTAATTACATTTATTACCTATACGAGAAAGTAAAGCAACATGCGGTTTTATTTTAATTTGTAAAATATTAAACCCCTCATATTTGTAACAGTTTGTTCCAAGTTTAGTTTTACTGTTTTGTTAACAGTATTGCTGTTTCAGCTGTCACTGTGAAGCTTTGGGAAAATAAATAAATAGAAAAAATATTAACATAAATATTTATTTAAGTTTTTATGTTCATTATCATAATATGCCAATTTAAGTTACACTGTGTGACAGTCTTTGACACTAAACAAACTCTTCAGCTTAATAATACCTACCTACAGGGCGTTTTTATAGTTACTCTTGCTGATGAAACAAGAAGGGTTGATTCTACTACTGAAATACAACTACTTTTCTTACAGGACCAATATCAAATTCTCAAAAAAATTCACATCCTCGTGATGGTGATAATTTCTATGGAGAGGTTTTTTTTTATATTCGGTCTCTTGGGATAAGTTATTCCATTTGAGCAGTAGAATTAATCCTTTTTATTCGATCACATATAAAAACAACACAAGTGTTTAGGAAAACTTCTTCTTTGGTATGGTATCACTACGGAGTTATAATGTCGGCAACTCTGTATCACTGACTTGTAACTTTCAAACAGCATGAATAATAAGGGCACCACATTGGTTTTCTTTCTGAAAAAAGGCTTTCAGTTTTAGTACTAACCCTTTAGCACTATTTCATTGAAATAAAAATACAATAAACGCACAGAAGACTGAAATTGAGTCAACTGACGTGACATTTATAATTTGTTGACATTATGACAGTTTGACAAGACTAGGGATTGAAAAAGTTTTAATTGAAAAAGTAAAATGACAATTTATTAAAACGATTCACATGGATATAATCGATTAAAAATATTTATAAAATGTTCTGATACTTGCCTGTAGCGATTATCCAATCCTGGTTTCTACTGAAAAACTACCTCGTGGCAAGATTTTAATAAAATAATAAAATCTTTATCTTCTCTTTCACAATCTATAAAAGTTCATTTGGTCTATTATTATACATGTGCTATGAATGAGGGTTTTCGCGATTGAAAAATCCGCGAGATGGCAATACGTAGACGCGAGGTCCAAATGCTGCATGATTGGTGGATATCTGTCAATGTCATGTCAAAAATAACCAATCATGCAGCATTTGGACCTCACGTCTACGTATTGCCATCTGGCGGATTTTTCAATCGCGAAAACCCTCATTGGCATAGATTATGAGAGACTGGCAACTATACTAGGTTGATATCAGGTGATCCGTCTGCTCATTTGCCTCCTGTCACATAAAAAAAAATATATATATGTTTCTCACACTTCAACTGGCATTGGATTCAACATCGGATTCTGACACTTTTACAGTTATGATACCATGAATATCAGTTTATGGTCCTAATTATTTTTATTTTATTTACGACCTTCGACCAGTTGGACACTTTAGATATCTTCTTGTAATAGTGTCAAACTGTCAATATCTTTTTAGCTTTTAACGCAAATCTAGTCTTCAAAGCAGTTTAATCGATTTATTTTATTTTCAAAATCGATATTTTATTGTCTATGATGGCCGCAGGAACATCACTATACATGGACTCCCAGCAATAAAGTACGGTAATGCCTCGTACAGATTTTATCGGCAAAAATTATGGAACTTGATAGGTTTTAGACCATGCCACGCACCAAAACGTCCGGAAGTTGTAATAGTATTATAGAATAAACGTTAAAAGACTTATTTATTTAATTTTTCAATGCTTAAGTGTCCATTAGAATGAAAGGGTGCTTAATGTATTTAAAAAAATAGAAAATAATTATGATGGGTTAATGTTTTTGGGCGGTTTTTTAGGCGGTTTCTGACAATGTCCTTTGAAAGTCCACAGAATCCACTCTCAGGAATCTCAAATTTCATTTCAATTGAAGAATTCTAATTGACCATTGACAACATTTTATATTTAATGCTTCAACGACACCAACGCGTGCAGTAGGCCTAAGATGCGCACCGTGATAATTTTTATCGACGTCAATTTGTATGGGCAAAATCGATAAAATAGTGTGATAGCCGCCTATCACGGTGCGCATCTTAGGCCTACAGATCGCCATTGTCGGCGAGTTCAAGGCCAATGACAGGTCGCGTGAACTGTCATAGGTCGCGCGACCATTGGCTTATGATCACTCCGGCGATGGCGATCTGCACGCGTTGGTGTGGTTGAAGCCTAAATGAAAACCCAAAATAAAAAAAACGAATCCATAGACTAACCTCCCCTTTCCTTCCAGGCCTCGCCATGTACGGCCTTCTCCTCGAAAACATGGCGGAGTACATCCGCCAGACGTACGGGGAAGAACGCTGGGAGGACATCCGACGGCAGGCAGGGGTTGAGCAACCATCCTTCTCGGTACACCAGGTGTACCCGGAGAACCTGATCACGCGGCTGGCGAAGAAGGCTCAAGAGGTAAGCTCTGATCTTTCAATTAGTTCGTTTCAGCCAAATGACGACCTCATAAAGGTAGCGGGAAGGCGCTGGATGCAGGCCGCCACCAATTGGCGTGGATATCATTGGGGGAGGCCTATATTCAACAGTGGATGTCCTATGGCTGAAATGATGATGATGAGCTAAATGACGTCCGCTGGTGGACTAAGACCTTCCCCAAGGACTAACACGCAACCGGTCCTACGCTGTCCGCATCCAGGCTCCTCCCGCGACCCTCACCAGATCGTCGGTCCACCTAGTTTCTATTAGTGTTTGTAGTTAACTCTCCGGATTTGAAAATCTAAGCTTTTTCTATGTTTTAGTCCAAATATTTACTCACTTAGCTCTCCCTATCCCTATACATACATAATGAGGTCTGATTCCCAGGTGTGTCAAATAAACATAAATCACTTTCGAAAATGTTTCTGATAAAGAAAAATCCCTATAATAAGTTATCTTAGGCCCAAACGTTGATTGGACTAAGGAAATGCCCTAATTTTTTTTTGTATGACACTCCATACTGCAACGCACACTTATCCGCACCGTGACGTGTTGAGACCGGTAACGTAAACGCCTCGCCTCGCAAATGACAGCGCGCGAAAGGCGATACTGTGTTGATCCCTTTCCTAGTTGATAAGTCTGCTATGAGTTTTAATAACAAAAGGCTGGGATATTAGATAACAGGCTGAACAGTCCTGAATAACTTTCAAAGGCACGTTAAGCCGTGCTAGCCCAATTGAGCTGACTTTCATGTCTTAGCGGCTCATTGAAACCATTAGGTTCACCCCACTAATTGTTATAATACCCAAGAGAAAACAATAATCTTTTGCGTCTTCTTCCTTAATCTTTTTATCATGTTCAGTGGTTATTGTACAGTTTGAAAACAAATACATCGTTCAAGGTAGAAAATAACACGAAACCTGCTACTTAGGTACTAAAATAACCACTAAAATATCTAGGTTTCAAATAACAAAAAAAATTAACTAAACAATCACAGCCAATTATTGTAGATAATTATCCCAGTTCATACAATTTAACAATCACTAATTCAGCTAATTATTATAGATTTAAATGCCTCAATAGTCTTTCTGATTACATGAAAGGCAGGTATCAAAACGTAGCAAATTAATTTTGTTACTGAATAACATTTGGTTACGCAGATGTACGCTTAACTTTAGTTTATTTTTAATCCCCAAATAGTTTTGTCTGCAGGTAGAAAACTGTTTGGTTTCCGCATCTCTGTGGTCATTCTTGGCGTTTCTGAACGTCAAGCTTTGACACACTTCACCGTAAGAACTTAAACGCAACGCACATATTCGCAGTCTCGCGAGTGAAAAAACCGCACTTTTATCTCCCGCAAATCGCATCATAACGCACAACGCATCTACGCAAACCATCTACGCATTCAAAGCCCAAATTGCTCGTGACCCGAACCCCCTGCAGGGGAAGTGAAGCCGATCCATCTTCATCCCGGAGTGTCCCGGTGCCAGCAGTGGTCGAGCTGACGGAAGGGGACCCGAGATTGGCTCAGAGGTTAGTGGGACCAACTATTTCTCCTCTGCAGGCAAAATCATTTGGGAAACGTAATTTGGACTTCCGATTAAGATCCCGCCTGGTGTGGCTATTTACACGCCACACCATAGTTTTGTGGTCCTTCGAGCCGGATAGCATCAGTAATTTTCGCATAATTTTTTCATAGAATTTACGTAATTTTGGTAAAATTCTAGAAAATTCCAAATTTTGACATCCGCCATTTTTGGAAAATTTTCAAATTACGATTCGTATAAAATTTTATTTTATCGAAATAATTTTCGGGATTATTGCATTATTGTTACGCATTATAATTTCAATAGGTACGGTTAAGGAACCTGAGGTTATTCTGGGTACAATTTTGGACCGAACGTTCGCAACTTCGCATATTCGCAATTTCGCATATTATTCGCAATTAATTTTAATATTTTTATTTTTTGTTACGCACTTTTATAATACGCAAAATGGAGGATTTTCAACGTAAATTGAAGATTCTTCACGCAAAAAAAGACGCTATATTTCAAAAAGTTAATAGCATTTACGAGCTTTCTTTAAAAGTGACATCATTTGTAGATACTCGGTCAAACGAACACTTCATGATCGAGTCGGAATCTATTGACGCATTACATTCCAAATTTGAGGCTATTGTGGACAGTGTAAACGAATTTAGCTTGTTAGAAAACGCATCAGCTGTGCCTGACTATAGCCCAATGATAGCTTTTGAGGATTTATACACTCGCATCAAAAGAATGAGGAACAAGATGAGTGCCTCTTCAGCCGCCTCATCAAAACCGGAAACGCATATTCATAATATCAAATTACCACCGATTGACATTCCGTCATTTGATGGTAGCATGGAAAAATGGCCGGTTTTCTATGAATCCTTCAAGGCCAATATACATCATAATCCCCAGCTGACCGACTCGCAGCGTGTGCAGTATCTGGTAGGGAAACTTACGCATAATGCCCTGAAAATTACAGCAGGCATAATTCCGACTGGTGATACCTATCGCGTGCTTTGGGACAGTCTGGAAAAGAAATATCAGGACAAGCGTCGATTAGGCATCCATTACTTAAGCAACATCTTAGATTCCAAAACTTGCACAACATCTGCGGGAAGTTTGGATAATTTCATACAACGGTATGCCTCTTCGGTTGCAGCTCTAAAACAGTTAGGTATAGAGGATTTGACTGATTTTATATTGCTCCATTGTGCCCTACGCAAGGTTGATGGGCAAACAGCTCACGCCTTTGAATTTTCAGTAAGAGATAAAGAGTTGCCCACCTCAGATGATTTTATAAAGTTCATGCAAGATCAAACTAAGATTATGACGCTTTCTAATAATTTCAATAGTTCGAATTCGCAGTCGAACACTCGCGGCTCGAATAAACCAGCTGCGACTTCTTATAAATCTTTTATATCAAACGCAAATAATAGTGACAGTTCTTGTTTATACTGTAATGATGGCAACCATAAAATTTACAACTGCAACCAATTCAAAGGTTTAAGTTCTCCGCAAGATAGGTTTGATTTTATTAAATCCAAAAATAGTTGTGTTAACTGCCTTAGCGCGTTGCATACTTTAACTAATTGTAAATCTACGTCAGTTTGTAAGCAGTGCGGCAGGAAGCATAATACACTTTTGCATTTCGAGACTAGGAATGATGATGTTCGCAAAAATACGCATACGCATGCTGTGCACATGAGCACGTCCGCACCGGTTCATTCCGCCGCAATGGGCTCGAACCCGGAATTGAGCGCAGTGAGTCGCGAACCCGTGCAGCTTACCCATACTGCGGGGAGCGCAGCTTCGAATGAGAAGCCACCGCAAGACGGTTCTTCGCTGTCTTTTAGTGTTAAATTAAAGCCTAATTCTACAATTTTACTTTCAACCGCGCAAGTATATGCTATGCAGCCTAATGCTAACAATTATAAACGCATTATCCGATGTTTGATAGATAATGGCTCTCAGAATAATTTAATTACAATCGATTGTTGCAAATCTCTGAATTTAGTTGTCATTTCACTTACGAATTCATACGTAAAGGGTGTTGGTTCATCATCGAGACCAATACGTGGATACGTGGACATGGTGATTCAGTCGCGCATTGATTTGAACAATAAATACCGAATACAGGCATTAGTGGTAGATTCTATAACTGATCAACTGCCTTCGCACTTCATTGAGAATTGTAATATGGAGTATTTGAATGATTTGCCGTTAGCGGATCTTACCTGGAATGTGCCTGGTAATATAGACCTAGTTCTAGGAGCGCAACTATTTCCGTATATTTATCTGGGAAATCGAGTGGATTCTGGCTCACAAGCTCCGCCAGCTTTATCTACTGCTTTTGGTTACGTGCTCATGGGAGGTAGTCAAGGTGTTAATAATATGGCAACTTCATTCTCAGCATTGGCGCTAGATGAAATGGTACATAAGTTTTGGCAATTAGAGGAGTTACCGGTCAAAGGTTATTTGAGCCAGGAAGATACGATCTGCGAGAATTTATTCGCATCGTCTGTCTCGCGAGATGACACCGGTAGATATTGCGTATCTTTACCTTTCTCCAAAGATCCTAGTAACTTAGGCAATTCTCGCACTCCCGCCCAGCGACGATTTATGGCCCTGGAGAGGAAGTTTATACTGGATCCTTCGTTGCAAGAGCAATATAATAAGGTGATCCAAGATTACATTGATAACGATTACCTGTCTGAGGTTACTTCGGATAACGCTGATGAGGGATATTATATTCCACACCACGCCGTCGTGCGACCTGACAAACCGATGCCGCGCATAGTACTAGATGCGAGCGCGAAGACGCACACTGGTGTGTCCTTGAATGACGTTCTTCACGTCGGTCCTAATTTACAGGCCGATCTGTTTCTTCTATTACTTGATTTTAGACTTTTTCCAATAGCCATTACGGCTGATATTAAACAAATGTATTTGCAGATTGGTGTTATTGATGACCATCGCAAATATTCAAAGATATTGTATCGCTTTCATGGCAATGAGCCTATCCGCACATTTCAATTCAACCGCGTCCCATTTGGACTTAAATCAAGTCCGTTCCTAGCTATGCGCACTGTGCGACAGCTAGCGTCTGACTTGAGCGCAGAATATCCTGTCGCAGCTAGTATTGCTGAGACTAAGTTTTATATGGACGATCTCGTTCATTCTGTTCCTGATGAGAAGACTGCCGCTTGTTTGGCGCAAGAATTGATCTCGCTATTCAAGTCCGGTGCATTTGACTTAGTCAAATGGTGTAGCAACTCTCGTACGTTATTGGAGAATCTCCCTGAGTCACACCGGAGTCCTATAAACTTTTCAGAAGGAAACAATGTATCTTCTAAGATCCTTGGTCTTTCATGGGATCCAGTAAATGATTCCTTCCATTTTAAGGCATCTCAGATGATTGAGAAATGCACAAAACGGAATATTCTTTCGGTTGTGGCCCGCCTGTTCGATGTGCTCGGTTTGATAGCTCCGGTTATTTTATACGCCAAGTTACTTATTAAAGAGCTCTGGCTTAGTAACGCAGGCTGGGACGATACACCTTCCGAAACAATAGTACAACGTTTTTCTGCATTAATCCAAGAGCTACCCTTGGTTTCCACTGTGAAAATTCCACGCCATATTGGTGTTTCTGATAGTTCTGTTGTGAATATCGTTGCCTTCTGCGACGCAAGTATGAATGGTTACGGTTGTGTTGTTTACTTGCAGACGATAGATCAGGAAAATATAACGGTCAGATTATTATGTGCCAAATCAAAGGTCTCGCCTACAAAGATTCAAACGCTCGCGCGCCTAGAATTGTGCGCAGCGCTTTTAATGTCCAAGTTAGTAAAACTTGTGGCTGATACTTACCGCAAACGCATTCCTATCGCAAATATATACGCATTTTCTGATTCTACGATCGCATTGTCGTGGATACGCTCGTCACCGCATCGATGGTCGGTGTTCGTGAGCAATAGAGTCGCGCAAATACAGGAGAATATATCTCCAGATAATTTTCATCATGTCAGAGGAGAAGAGAATCCGAGTGACTGTCTCTCTAGAGGCTTATTGCCATCTCACCTCGTTAATAACGATTTATGGTGGAAAGGACCCACATGGATGCAATCACTACCATCGGAGTGGCCTCTCGCATCTTTTTCTCCTACTGAATCTACGGATTTACCTGAACATAAGGCTAGCGCATTTAATTAGTATTTAACATTTCTGAGGTGTACCCTGGTACAGATGGTGTCACTCGCGTAGCGATGGTTAGGACCAAATATGGTAACCTTAAACGTCCTGTCGTGAAGTTGTACCCAGTACCTACGCAATAATATATTTTATTTTAACGCATTTAATTGTTTATTGTTAAGTTATTAGACTCGAGGTCTGAGTTCTTTTGATTTATTTTTCTTTTTCTTTGAATTTACCCGTTGCCTTGCAAGGATTGCAACGTATTAAGTTCACATTAGTAAGTTTTTTTGAAAGTTTCTGCGAACTTCCAAGGCGGGGAGTATGGTTACGCAGATGTACGCTTAACTTTAGTTTATTTTTAATCCCCAAATAGTTTTGTCTGCAGGTAGAAAACTGTTTGGTTTCCGCATCTCTGTGGTCATTCTTGGCGTTTCTGAACGTCAAGCTTTGACACACTTCACCGTAAGAACTTAAACGCAACGCACATATTCGCAGTCTCGCGAGTGAAAAAACCGCACTTTTATCTCCCGCAAATCGCATCATAACGCACAACGCATCTACGCAAACCATCTACGCATTCAAAGCCCAAATTGCTCGTGACCCGAACCCCCTGCAGGGGAAGTGAAGCCGATCCATCTTCATCCCGGAGTGTCCCGGTGCCAGCAGTGGTCGAGCTGACGGAAGGGGACCCGAGATTGGCTCAGAGGTTAGTGGGACCAACTATTTCTCCTCTGCAGGCAAAATCATTTGGGAAACGTAATTTGGACTTCCGATTAAGATCCCGCCTGGTGTGGCTATTTACACGCCACACCAACATTGTTTCATTTGTTACAAATTAATTGCTGGCATAAATAAATATTTAATATAAAAGAATTGTTAATTGGCTTTTATTTGGGTCAGATTCAAAATAAAATTATCCAGGATCACACAAATCACAGATCCCGTGGGAGGTGTCAGTATTTCACACAAAATACCCTTTGATGTGTTACAAACTAAGTACAAAGCTTTGCTTTGTGCATGTTAATCTCACTGGCATTTCAAATAATTAATATGTATGATGTAATGTAATGAATTAATATATTATTTCATGAATAGTTAGCACATAAGTAAAATTATATGTAAATGAATTGGATATTATTACAGTTACGAAATACCATAATAACGAAAAACCCAATCGAGGTATCCTCTGTTATTATGTAAACTCTGTAAAAGTAATAATAAACTAATAATTATAGACTAAAGTCAACTGAAAATACAACTGAAATACAGGTTAAAAAACCCATAATACAACTCAAATACAGACTATTTTTTAACTGTAACCTGACTAAGTATACAGGAAAAAGACATCTTATTTTCATATTTGTCATGTACCTATTATTCTTGGTTTGTGTTTTTTCCGTAGTCGAGTTACAGTTTTTTTAATTTTTCACTTATTATAAATTTTACCAATCCTAATACTTTAAAAACTATGTATTTAAACATAATGTAGGATCACAAACAGATAAATACAAGACTTAATTACTTATTCCGGATCGCGGCAAGACTACCAAATACCCAGCTGTTACAAGCACATCAAGCTAATGTACCTTACACCGTTGTAATACGGTCTATTTTGGCTTAAACAATGCATAGTCCACTGTACATATTCAAGAGGACCCACTGGTGTGTAAACAGGACACAAAGGAAGCGAATAATTACACGCATTGTGTATGCACATAAATCCGTCCAGTGATTTATATGCTGTGCGGGAGACAATGGAGGAATCATTTACTATTATATAGGTTATTTAGCAATTTTCTAACAAATAGGTTAGTACAGTCCGCGTCAAATATTTCGTGACACCCAAGGCAGTCAATAAATTCGGAACACGTCTGTGTTTGTTTCAATTGGAATAACGTTGCTGTTAGGAATCAGGGATAAAATGATAATTCAGGCTCAAGGAAAGGAAAACGCAATTTAATATCCAATAAAAAGGAACAGGAAGATGATAGTGACATAAACAGAAAATTATATAAATGTATAAAACCATAGACTATCAAAAGAGGCCGTTCTTAACAGTTGCATTGTCAAGTTTATGACAACTTTGGGTGTCACTTTGATGCTGACTGTACCTATTAATGAATATTTATTTATCAAACTACTGTCGCGGCTTCTCTCGTCTAAAAAGTTAATACTACTTGGGCTGTTACGTACAGAAAAACAAAAGAAGTCTGAATTATTAAGCAAAAATAATATGATTTTTTTTTTTCATTTTCCCGTAGTTGAGAATCATTCCTAGGTGTCTGAAAAATTCTCATTTACCTCTATAAAGAAGTGTGTTTACTTTCACATTTACTATCTTGAAATGGATGGCATTGCATTTTCATGGAAGTTTACCTGCTGAGCTTTTAGAGTAGGCGCACACCGTTGTTTTTTAGTTGGCCGATAGTTGTGCCCGATTTTAATTTGTATGAAGAATCGGCCAAATCGAATCATACTGATCAACTGCCCGACTAAACTAATCGGTCGACGAAAAATCAACGGTGTGCGCCTACTCTTAAACGATTCAAGGGATTTTTTTCAGCCTATTGACAACCTAGAAAGCACACATTGGGACCGGTTGTGTAATTTCGCCCACTCCGACATCGGCCCATTAGCTCAGTTGGTTAGAGCGTCGTGCTAATAACGCGAAGGTCGCGGGTTCGATCCCCTCATGGGCCACTGATCTTTTTGTTTGTTTTTTTATCGTAATTTATTTTTATTTCATATAAATTATAGAAAGTTTATTTCGTGGATAATTTTATAATTATCAGCCAAACTTGTTATTTTTATAGAATTGTTTTATGATGAATTAAAAAAAATAATGGTAAATAAATATTATATTAAAGATTGCAAGTTTTCCATAAAATTATTATGCCCTCTACCTAATTTAAAAATAATGTAGTAAATAATATAAATAAATATGTATTCATTAAACAACCATGATCCCATTAGACCTTTACTTCATTGCCAAAAAATTTTACACATTAATGTGATTTGTATACAATTACATAATAAATGGTATTATTTTATAAACTACTGTAAAATTAAATGTTAAAAAGAAAAAATATCATTTCTAAAAAACAAAAAAGAGTGATGTGGAGATGCTGGGATTTGAACCCAGGACTTTCAGCATGCGAAGCAGACACTCTACCACTGAGTTACATCCCCGATATCCATGATGGCGAAATTATGGTAGACTAACCGCGGCATTATTAAAATCAATACAACAGACAGAAGAAATTCAAATAAACTCACTTTGATAAAAAAAACCTCCTAAAATCTAAAATCTTGCTCAGTTTAGTATCATTCTGAGCAAACAAACGATGAATGCTAATAACGAAACGTGGCTAAAACGTCATTGAATATTAATTGTCGTCGTATTTTGACGTCAATAAAATAATTATATTTTACTTTTACATTTCATAAAAAAACCCACTACTTTTATACTCATATCACATCATTATTATCATTTAACTAATAACATAATATCTAATAATAACATTTAACTGTTATTGTACTGCGCTGTAACATATTGTATTAAACTTTCTAGCAGGCGACATGTTATTTCAACATCAATTTTATTAGGCTTTTTGAAAATGGAATTTTAAAAATACTTTAAAGCTAAGCAGAAAATTCGTTTATAAATAACTAGCTTTCCGACCGCGGCTTCGCCCGCGTGAAATTTTGTCTGTCACAGAAAAACTTTATCGTGCGCGTCTCTGTTTCAAAAACCGGTGTAGCGAAATGTCATCGTGTGGTTGGCAACACTGCTTTCGCTTACCTACCATAAAAACCGTCTGGTGAGGCTGCCGCTAGATGACACTTCGTACTATAAAACTCGCCCGCCAATTATAAATAATTGTGCAAGTAAAAATGTATCTGTGTCTAAGCTTATAAATAAACTTCGTTATCAAACTTAGTGCGAGTTATATTTTCGTAGAATCTCTACAGAAGTCACTGATACAAGATGTTTTATGGTGCCCACCAACCGGCACTAAATTGGTGACCCCGACGCGTCCGACCACGAAACGAGTGCTTCGAATTACTATTGCAATCAGCACTGTAAATACATCATGCTACGAAATTAAAACACCACAAGTTGATTAATTCATCTTCAACATCGGCTGAATGAAATGGACGGGTTTCGGCTGTGCAAGTAATTTAAGTATCCAAACCCATATCCAGTGTTTCAAGAGTTAAAATCAATCAGACTACGTAATCAAGCAAGATTTAGGACTTCTGTTATGAGGATCATACAGTGAAAAGGACATGCAAGTAGTATCATACGTATTAAATAGTTTTTGTAGTTCATAAATGTGTACGGCATAGTGGTGTTTTTTTGTTTTGCCGCCATTGTCCCTACAACTGAACAGCTGTGTGGCTGTGTGTGTGTATATTTCCAAAAAAATTCTTGAAGATTCACCACAAACCCACAGGGTTTCAGCTAAGTGCAGCTAATGGCTCTTCAATTAATACTTATGGTTGTCGCACATTAATTCTCAATTTCGGACTAAGACGTGATTTTAAGTGGAATTTCGTTATTGCAGATGTGGATATGGCAATCGTGGGATCTGATTTCTTAGCTTATTATAACCTTTTACCTGATTGTCGACATAAACTTCTAAGAGACGGTAGTACAGGGCTAACATCGCCAGCAAGCGTCTCGTCTCATCATCAGCAAAGTGTCAAAGCCATTTTTCAAAACGACTCCGCGGATCTCTTACGGGAATTTCCAGACCTCACTCGTCCTCCAGGTCTCCCAACACAGGTAAAACACAACACGGTCCACCATATTTTGACAACCGAAGGTCCTCCGGTCAGCTGTCGTCCCCGACGTCTAGCTCCTCAGAAACTTTTAGTCGCAAAGAAAGAATTTGAAGAAATGGTTAAGTGTGGAATTGCACGCCCTTCTAATAGTCCTTGGGCCTCACCATTGCATTTGGCACCCAAAAAGGACTCATCATGGCGTCCGTGTGGGGATTATCGCGCCCTAAATGCGCGCACCATTCCTGATTCTTATCCCGTAAAGCACATAGGGGATTTCAGCCATAATTTGGCTGGATCTACTATTTTTAGTACCGTGGATTTAGCGAAAGCCTATCATCAGATTCCTGTCCACCCAGACGACGTGTGCAAAACAGCTATTGCAACTCCATTTGGCCTGTACGAGTTCCCTCTCATGAGCTTTGGACTTAGGAATGCTGCACAAACCTTCCAAAGGTTCGTAGATGAGGTGGTACGTGGTTTGAACTTTTGTTTTGCATATGTTGATGACATTCTCATTTTTTCAAAGAGCATGTCGGAGCACAAAGAACATCTCAGAATACTTTTTCAAAGGCTTCATGATTATGGGATGGTGATAAATCCAACAAAATGTGTTTTGGGAAAGAAGCAAGTTACTTTCTTGGGATACACAATAAATGCAGAGGGTACTCTTCCCCCAGAGAACCGTATCAAGGACCTCGTTGATTTTCCACCTCCAAAGACGGTGCAAGGCCTGCGACGGTTTCTAGGGATGATTAATTTTTATCGAAGATTTTTGCCTAACGCAGCCCAGCATCAAGCACCCCTTATTGATGCGCTGACAGCTATTGGTGGAAAAGGTGCGAAGCCATTTATATGGTCATCGGAATTGTTACAACATTTTGAAGCGTGTAAAAAAAGTTTGTCTTCTGTCGCTCTTTTAGCCCACCCCCATCAAGAGGCATCATTGGGCCTTTTTACAGATGCTTCAAGCTCCCACGTTGGTGCCTGTCTTCAACAAAAGGTCAATGGAGAATGGCAACCTTTAGCTTTCTTCAGCAAAAAACTGACGCCCAAACAGGCTGCATTACCAGCTTACTATAGAGAGCTCCTAGCGGTATACGAAAGTGTACAACATTTTCGACATATTCTAGAAGTCCAGCATGCAACAGTGTATACGGATCACAAACCTTTGCTCTTTGCCTTCACTCAACGCCGAGAAAAACTTCCGCCTCCACAATTAAACCAGTTATCTTTTATAGCTCAGTTTACTACTGATATTCAATATGTCAAGGGTCAGGATAATGTGGTAGCGGATGCTTTATCCCGTGTTGACGCCATTGCTCTAGGGCAGGATTTTGAATCTTTAGAAAAATCCCAAGAATCCGATGCTGAGCTAGCTAATTTACTTCAAAGTGGAACGAGCCTGAAATTATCTAAAGTAGCAGTTCCAGGAACCAACACTAAAATTTATTGTGACATGTCTACTGGCAAACCCCGACCTTTCCTGACATCTTCATTTCGTCGAGCAACTTTTAACCACCTCCACAACCTCAGTCATCCGGGTACTTCTGCTACCGCACGGCTGGTTTCGGAACGTTACGTATGGCCTGGGATGAACAAAGACTGTCGGCAATGGTCAAGAGAATGCCTGGCATGTCAAAAATGCAAAGTTACCCGCCATGTTTTCTCTCCCCTGGAATCGTTTTCCACGCCAACGGCAAGGTTTCGACACATCCATATTGATATTATAGGGCCTATGCCAGTTTCTAATGGATATTCTTACTGCCTCACAGCAATAGATAGATTTTCACGTTGGCCTGAGGCTTTTCCAATGGTCGGTATCACTGCTGAAGAAGTGTCTGAACGGCTCATCCACGGGTGGATTGCTCGATTTGGCGTACCGGAAACCATCACCACAGACCAAGGCCGGCAGTTCGAATCGGCGCTTTTCAGCAAACTGATGTCTATAACTGCCACTAAACGCATAAGAACCACCAGCTATCATCCCCAAGCGAATGGTATGGTGGAACGACTTCATCGACAGTTAAAAGCAGCTCTTATGTGCCACCAAGAATCTTGGTATCGTGCCCTGCCTTTGGTTCTATTAGGGATACGTTCGGCTCTCAAGGAAGATTTAGAATGTTCCTCAGCTGAGCTTGTGTATGGAGAACCATTGCGTCTTCCTGGAGAACTCTTGATTTCCGACTGCTCACCTAAGGAAACCTCAGAGGAGTTTATCGCTAGTCTGCGGTCAATCATGGCAGCAATACGTCCCACTCCCGCGACTCGACACTCAAATCCAAGGACTTTTGTTTTCAAAGATTTAGAAAAATCTACTCATATTTTTCTACGGGATGACACAGTACGTCGATCTCTTCAACCGCCATACACTGGACCCTTTAAGGTATTAAAACGGAATAACAAAACCATTACCATTGACGTATCTGGCAAAGAACAAGAAGTTAGCATCGATCGTACTAAGCCTGCGTATATTGCATCCGATTTTAACTCTAGCCTTCCTAAACCCACCACCCCTATCCCTAATAAACCTTCAGTATCTATGCAACCTCCTAGCCCTGTAGATACATTGCCCCAGCAACCCATAACCACTCGATCTGGTCGAAAGGTTAGATTTAAGACTATTTTAGATTTGTAAATAAGCTTTTATTATAATTTTGTAGTAAATTCAAATTCATAAAAACAAAGGATATCTTATTTTCAAATGTATGTAACATAGTTTAAATGTGTTGTGTTTCCTTTGGTTTTCTTTTTTCTCACGAGTTGTGATGTGTAAGTAGGTTAACATTTTGTTTTTTTTTAAGTACACTTATTTTATTTGTATGAACACTACTCCTTTACATTATTGTTAAACATAATTGTAATTTAGATGTACCTACCTAAATACTCATAATTTTATTCTCCTTTTTACTCCGTGGGGGGGTGGTGTAGCGAAATGTCATCGTGTGGTTGGCAACACTGCTTTCGCTTACCTACCATAAAAACCGTCTGGTGAGGCTGCCGCTAGATGACACTTCGTACTATAAAACTCGCCCGCCAATTATAAATAATTGTGCAAGTAAAAATGTATCTGTGTCTAAGCTTATAAATAAACTTCGTTATCAAACTTAGTGCGAGTTATATTTTCGTAGAATCTCTACAGAAGTCACTGATACAAGATGTTTTATGGTGCCCACCAACCGGCACTAAACCGGGATAAAAATTATCCTATGTCCTTTCCCGGGACTCAAACTATCTTTATGCCAAATTTCATCAAAATCGGTTCAGTGCTTTAGGCGTGAAAGCAACACAGACAGACAGAGATATAGATATTAGTATAGAAGTATAGATATTAGTATAATTAAACTATCCAAAGAAACATAAATATCAAACAAATCAAACTAAAATTAAAACAATAAAAATGTGCCACTAGGTACTAACCTAATGAACGATTTTCAAATAACCCTCCTCTTTTGTCTGACGGAAGAGATCTTTTGTGTATTTCTTTTTTTTCTTGTTTTATGTGGTGTACAAGTGCTATCTATCAAGGAAAATTATACTTTAACATTACCTCTTTGTCCCCAGGTCCTAGGCATATCAGAGCGCGAATTCATGGACCAAATGGGAGTATACTTCGTCGGATTCGTCTCCCAGTATGGATACGACAGAGTTCTCTCTGTGCTAGGCCGGCACATGAGAGACTTCCTCAACGGCCTGGATAACCTCCACGAGTATTTGAAGTTCAGCTACCCTCGAATGAGGGCACCCAGCTTTATTTGCGAGAATGAGACAAGACAAGGGCTTACGCTGCATTATAGGTCGAAGAGGAGGGGCTTTGTGTACTATGCAATGGGGCAGATTAGAGAGGTAGGTACATTTGAACTTCTTATTAGTTAAATAAGTTCGTTCGTTTCAGCCAAATAACGTCCACTGCTGGACAAAGGCCTTCCCCAAGGATTTCCATAATGACTGATCCTGCGCTGCTCGCATCCAGGCTCTTCCCGCGACCTTCACCAGATCGTCGGTCTAACTAGTAGGAGGCCTGCCAGATAAATAAGTATAATAATATAAGTTTATTTTAAATGCAATGAGAAACAAGTACCTAAGTAGAAAGAATTTGCGATTTGTGTATTTAATTATTAGGCCATGATGAGACCATTGAACTAATGTAGGTACATTATACCTCAATGGAATAGACATAATGTATTCCAGTAATAACGTATTTTTCTCGCTTCATATTAAAATGTCAACTTTCCGCAACAGTAAACAAAAAACCGAAAAAGAGTAATATTTAACTTATTATTAGAAAATAACACAGGTAGGAGGCATGTTATTAAAGTGGCAAAATATAAATTATACCTTAGGGCTTAGATCTTAGATCTTATCTGTTATTTAAGATATAATCTCGTAGTAGGTAGGTAATTGGTCTGATTCTGGGCATATTTAGGCAATAAATCAGCCGAGTCAATACGAGAAACTAAATCCAATTGTGAACAAAATTATTTTATTATCAAGCAACTAGTCCCTGACGCCCGTATTCGCAAACGATGATTGCTTAAGTGAAGCAGCAAATCGAACGCACAGCGTTGAATAGAGCTCTGTCGCCCGTATTCACAAACATTACTATGAGGTCTCACAGGGCGCGTGGACGCACAGGGTGACACATGAACCAATCACAGAGTTCTATTCAACGCTGTGCGTTCGATTTGCTGCATCACTTAAGTAAGCATCGTTTGTGAATACGAGCGTGTGATTGGTTTGTGTGTCACCCTGTGCGTCCACGCACTTTGAGACTTCATATTAGTAATGTTTGTGAATACGGGCGTTAATCGCTAATTCCCTATTAAGTTTTCCAATATGTTTCATAGGTGGCGCGTCACTTCTACCACAAGGAGATGAGGATAGAGCTTCTCCGTGAAGAACTTCTCTTCGACACAGTCCACGTGACCTTCCAGCTGACGTTTGATAATCGAGCCTTTACCCTCGCTTCATTGGCCATGACAAGGGAGGAGAAGCATCTACCCATCAGTGCTTCGGTGCTGTTCGAGATATTTCCCTTTTGCATTGTGTTTGGGTGAGTACCTCTTACTAACTAGAGTACTTCTTACTACTGGCTACTTTCCAGCTTCCAGCTGACCTTTGACAGCCACGACTTTACTCTCACATAGATATTCTCGCGTAGATTCTGGAAGGACCATACTTTCAGGTGACCAATCCTGCCTATCAAGGTGTGTGATCGGGTGAGTATCTCTTATTCGATCTGTGCCTTTGCAGTATTTTGAAACGTTCAAAACTCAATTCAAACTGGAGAGTACTCGAAACCTTGATTGATCCGAATATTGAAATTCCTCCAATCACAAGCTTGAATGTATTATTGAAATTTAATCGCATTGTCATTAAACGAGCCTTATTAGATCTAAAATGTGGGCGACTAGGCTCCCACAAACATTTCAAAGTCAAAGTCAAAGTATTTATTTTCAAATAATAGGCCTACAATAGTTTAGTTGTGGACGGGGAACAAATAATCAGAGAAACTAATTTCAAAGTAAGTAAGAAGAACTGCCTCGGGTTAGCACTGAGTTTGAACTTTTAATCCTAAAATTCGACAAGATTTTTTTTAGTGATGACTTACCTATATTTTAAGCTAAAATTAAAGATTGAAAGTTGAAATTGCACGTTGATACTCAATGTAAATATGTTCCAATCCAATACCAATAAAATTAGGCTCTAATGAGTTGATCAACACAACAAATTAATTTGACCAGCGAATTAAGTCGAGGGCCGAGCTATCATTATCAAATAAGTCCATCGGGTTGCTTGTTGACTCAAATCAATTATTTTTAACGACTTACGCATACAGAAGTACCTACTTAGTTGTTGAAATATACGTGTAGGTAAGTAATGAAATGAAAGGTTCATTCAAAGACCAAGATTTGGTCTGTAACAACGACAAATGATAGGTCCTAACCACTAGGGTTAGTTTAAACTCAGATGGTAGGCTTAAAGATAACACTCGTAAGTAGAATTTTCGTCTTTTGAAACAAAACGTTTTTTTACCTAAAATTCCAAAGTATAAATTCTTAGCTGATTCGTTCAATCTCTCATAATGTTTTTCAAGGTTTAAAATAACTAACAAGTGCCCACTTTCAGGTCGGACATGGTGGTGCGTTCCATCGGCAACTCGCTCATGGTGATACTCCCGGACCTGGTAGGCAAGAAGATCACCAACTGGTTCGACCTCGTCAGACCGCTTATAGCTTTCAAGTTTCAGACTGTGAGTATATCCAATCTAAATGTTTTACCCTTTTACCTCCTCAAACACAATATTCCTTTCCAAGAGACGATAAAAATCTGAAAAATAAACGGCCATATGGCCATGAGTGTTCATTCGTTCGTTCGTTTCAGCCGAAAGACGTCCACTGCTGGACAAAGGCCTCCCCCAAGGATTTCCACAAAGACTGGTCCTGCGCCGCTTGCATCCAGGTACCTCCCGCGACCTTCACCAGATCGTCGGTCCACCTAGTGGCCATGAGTGTAGTAGTAACAAATTAGTTATTAGTAGACTTCAGCTCTTCAGCACTACAACGCCAGCCGCGTTTTCGGGGTCGAATTCCACCCGGGGCAATGTTAGTGATGTTCAATTTGTATGATAAACCGTCTGACCCTAGAATTATCTCTTAGGCTGGGTTGCACTATCTTACTTTAACTGTGACAAACGTCAAAAATCTGTCAAACTCCATACAAAAAACACCGGTTATCGTCACTGTCAAAATTAGGTGGTGCAACACACCCTTAATCATGTTAAGGCGGGCCCTTTCCCACTGCAATCCTACATTACTGGATCTCACAAAACTGGACTGAAATTCGAATTTCAAATCCGAACGGGTCAGTTTTTTGCGGGACAGTGTCCGGGATGTTCGTGTGGTCATTGTGTCATCGTTTAGGTATATTAACGGGTAAAGTATAAAACCTAATTAAAATTACTATTAGGTAAGTAATAATGAACTCCAGATCAATCGACTGGCCCCTCTGTCCACTTTACGCTCTAATATTCTATGATTCTATCAGAATAACTGAGCCACGTGCCACGCCACTTTCATCCACACACCAGCGGACTGCAAAGTCCCCCAGCTAATCTGACACAATTGAAAACACGTGACAATCGGCTTATGCAATTTAAAATCGACAAAAGAACGTCGTAGTTCACAGATTATCTGCAGAAAAAGTTTACAGTTTGTAAAATAAATTAAACATCGAAACTTCTCAGCTCAGTTCAGATTAAATTATCCTAACAATCCCATTATTAGGTAATTTACGCCACGAGTTTATTATTCGAGTGCTTTAAAGATATTTCGGTTGTCATTTTCTAAGCTCCCTTTTGGCTATAAAACCTCGGGTATTCCTAAAGTTTTCAAAGCGCGTATAACTTTTAATAGTAACTAGCGGCCCGCCCCGGCTTCACACGGAATTTCCCGGCTTTTCTCTGGAAAAAAAATCACGGGAAGCTCCTGAATGCGGGCAGTAATTTAGAATCTATATTAATACTAGCTGACCCGGCGAACTTCGTACCGCCTTAGCGTAGAGATTTTCTTTATATTTTTTTCCGTAAAAACCTTGTACTAGAAAACTACAAAAAAAAAATCAGCCAAATCGGTCAAGCCGTTTTCATGTTATGTCGTGACAACGGAAAACGGGTTTCATTTTTATATATATAGATTATAAATGCGAAAGTAACTCTGTCTGTCTGTCTCTCTTTCACGCCTAAACCACTGAACCGATTTTGATGAAATTTGGCGTAGAGATAGTTTGAGTCCCGGGAAAGGACATAGGATAGTTTTCATCCCGATTTTTGAAACAGGGACGCGGGCGATAAAGTTTTTCTGTGACAGACAAAATTCCACGCGGGCGAAGCCGCGGGCGGAAAGCTAGTAATAAATAACCCTCCTCTTGGCCCAGTCGGGTAAAAATACGGCTAATGTTTTACATAAAAAAAGTATAAATTAAAAAATATATTTTGTACAGATATTGAACCGCACTAACAACATCTTCGAGCTGGTGACAGTAGAAGCTGTTATCCACGAGAAAGCGACTGACAAGCGCAATGAGCTGCTGCGTTTATCGGACGAGTCCGACGGCACTACTGAGAAGAACCTGCGGCTGAAAGGTATAAAACTGCTCCTATTTTCTGTGTGCACCTTCTGTACTTACCTACTTGATCTTAGATTGAGACTAAAGACAATAAGATCTTAAAGTTAGAAAGGATAGTGCCAGGGTCTGGACCAAGTGTTGCCCAGAATCAACCCATAGTGAATTTTCTTCCTCAGGCCTATACTAATGTGTAAACCGAAGCGCACTGAAATCTATCCCTGGAGTTAAGAGAAAAAAAGAGTTTTGTTTTGAATTATTTACATACGAAATATCATCGATGTATACGTACTACGCATAAGATTTCGCGACTGTGGTATTAAATAACACTTGCTATATTGAACTTAACCATAATGCATCCGTACACGTTACTTTAGTGCGATTTAGACATTCTTTATAAACGATCTAGCGCTGTTTTAATTGTTTGGTAAGTTGAAAGAAATTATTTATTTCCAAAATGAAGCAAGAAGTTTTAGTTTTCTATACTTGCAAAAAATCAATTTATTGGTGTATTACATTACAATCGATTATTGAAGTTATTGTAAGCTAAAACTTCTTGCTCCATTTTGGAAATAATTATTTTTTGTCAAGTAACCAAACTACTGCAACAGCGCTTGATCGCTTATAAAGAATGTCGAAGTCGTACAAAGTAAGGTGTACAGGTGCAGTATGGTTAAGTTCAAAATAGCGAGTGTTATTTAATGCCACAATCGCGAAATCTTATGCGTAGTACGTATACATCGATGATATTTTGTATGTAAATATTCAAAACAAAACTCTTTTTTTCTCTTAACTCCAGGGATAGAATTCAGTGCGCTTCGCTTTACAAATTAGTATTGGCCTGAGGAACAAAATGCACTATGGTTTCATTCTGGGCAGCACTTGGCCCAACTTTCATACATGGATTGGCACTGTCCTTTGTGATTTATTTTATGGAAAAAAATCTAATATGGAAATTATAACAGTAATGAACCTTTGAACACAATATTTTCCTACATTTTTTCCTATACATTGTCTATATTTAAATACTTAATACAATGTACTTAAAATTCTAGATATTCTTTTGATTCATTCTAGACATTATTATACATTAACCATATAAATTTTACTCGTAAATACTGCACAAATATTTAATGTTTTTAGGAAACAACACAGAACTAGATCACTGACACTGACGACACTCTTTCATCTTACAAAGAACTTATCTTCCCATACTTTTGTGATACCTATCTGCAAATAAAAGAAAAACTCCTTTATTCTTACAGTTCCTTTACTTTGGTTAATTACATTTCCTATCACAACGGGTGTCAGAATAAGCCAGAGCACATTTCCTGAAATGGTTATCTTTGTGGAACTACAAAAATGTAGGCAGTCGGGAACCCATGTCAGTCAAAAGGCATAATTGAATTTATTCCGCCATTCCTTGTGTTATCCACCCACCCACATGGGTCGTATAAACGGAATTTGCATTTCTTTTTTGCAATAACAAAAGATGGAATATTTGTTTGTAGTTATTTCATTTCGAAATATTTCTAGTTGGGTAGAATAACTTAAGTTTTAATAGGTACACAAATCTGAAAATCATTTCGAATTAACATTAGTTAAATGCCAGTTTTTACCATCAATCCCTAATTTTAAAGTGACCCCTATGGTAACACATAACAGGAATTTTGTATTCATATGGGTCACTTAAAAATTAGGGATTGATGAAGAAAACGGACATTAGACTTCGTTCTGATTTCTTCAGTAAAGAGCACAACAAACAAAAAAAAAGTTGCAAAATAACACCTTTAACAACTACTTAGGATGTTTAATAGAGTTTAACTTTGGTGTAGGCTTCGTTGGGACTTAAGTAATTAGTTCGTTTCAGAAAGACTATCTAAATAAGAGATCCCCAAACGTTTTCATCTCACTCGTGGACTGTCTCTATGTTGTATGACATATTTTCATTCATAAAAATTTTAAATCCAGGTCGCGATAATTATGGACCCCCATTCCAACCAAAGAATTCCCAAGGTCCCCAAATTGTATCTTTATCCTTTAAAGATTGCAATCTTTGATTTAAGCTCAGGTTTTAAGTCAAGATTCAGGATTAGAGATGAACTACACTGAAATGTCCCACCGACGACATTGACAGAAGGGCGCCACCATCTTCGTTCAACTACATAGTTTCCACCGTGGCAAAAGTCGGAACCAGCGATCCGCTATTGACGGTGGCCCCCCGTGTTAGAGTCAAAAAAAGGTCATTTCAGTTTCAGTGTAGTTCATCTTTATCATAAAATCTTAACGGATCATTCTCACAATTATTGTGGGACTTTTAATATCTTTACATGGTAACTCTACACTAAGCGGATTGCAGCTCCAAAGGTCAAGGAACTCAGTCGTCTCAGGATTGCCAGTATCTTGCCTAGACAGCAAATATAGGACTTTAAGACCAGACAGGGTGAATTAGACAACTTCGATAAGAACTTATAGTTTCTTTCTGCTAACATTAGGTACTGAGATAAATATCCTTCTGGCGCAGTCGGGTAAAAAACACAAATCTCTCCCTGATAGTGTCTAAATGAACTTATATAGGCAACTTTAATGAAAAATAAAAGCATGGAGAGATCAAGGGGAGTTGTGACATTGTCGATTTTTGGAACTTAGGTGCGTTTAACTACTAGTGGCCGCCCGCGACTTCTTACGCGTGGATCCCGTTTTACTCCCTTAGAGGTTGAGTTTCGTAAAATCCGTTCTTAGTGAGCACCTACGTTCTAAAAGTAACCCCCATGCAAAATTAATAGTCAAACGAACGAACGCCAGAGGATGTAAGCCGGGACTACACTAAATATCTTTCATTATCGAGGACGAGACAACAAAGAGCATAATTTGAAACTCCTATCTCTTATAGTTTCTGAGATTCGTGATAAGTGAGTCAGTTACCTTACGTTTTTATAAATACTATCTAGTTTCATAACAGTGCGCGTTTTTTAGTTCAAATTGCGAGCTAACAAATACGCGCTATTGCAAGCTCGCTGATGTTAATGGGTTTAAAAAATTAACAATGTCACAACTACTCTCCTCATACAACTTTCCTCGGTCTCCCCTAAATGTTAGAGGTTTATAAAATTATTTTGTACCACTTCCATTTCCTTTTCTACAAATCGAGCAACTTGCAGCTCTAAAGGTCAAAGGAACCCATCTTAGGATTGGTGCTAGACTGGTCCCTTATCTACTGAGCACAGACAGACGAAGCCAATAAAACACTCCACACTTCCATAAGGCTTAAGACATGAACTTGGGGTTTATAAATATTATTCTTTAAAATACAGTCAGTCTGGTTACTTTGCCCATCAGTATAACATTGGCTCAACATATAAAACTACCTATTCCAACCAATCATACCTAGATTGAATGTAATGCATTTAGTTTTATTTTTCTTGTCACGATATCAATGATGCTCAAGCAATAACGGGCATTTTCATAAGTATGTAAGTATAACAACATTTTGATGGTTTCTTCGAACACCACGTTGGGTGCCAATAATATTTTGGGTAAGTTAATAATTATAAAAAGCCCAGGCAAAGCAAAAGAAACATAACGTTACTTATTACATACACAACAATGTACTACAAAAATCACATGAATAACAGGTAAACTCAATTTGAAAAAAATCAACAGGAAATAATTTCCATTTTTGTAACTAAGCCGTACTGATTTTCTTTACAACAATATTGAATTCGTCTGAATTTTTGCAGAAGGGCAGGGGAGAAAGGAGCGTTACGCTTATGACGGCCGAAGGTTGCCTGACGTTATTAATTTACACCTCAAAGGTAGCCCAATATTTTAAATTTCAATGCTCTCTCTTTCTAAACGTACGAGACAGAAAGAGATTCACGTGTTGCCCACAAAGGCCAAAAACGTTGGTCAAACCACAGTTGGATTTCAGCAAAGGCATTGCACACGATTTTGAATCTTAGCTTAGTGTAAATAGCACTTGTAATACGCACGTATTTTGGCAAATAAAAGTATTTTGTGTTCACCTTATTATTTTTATTTTCCAAAGTCAAATATGCTATGAGAAAACGAATACTTCACGTTGAAGCGCGTATTTTGTTTGGCTACACGATTTGGCAAATGAAAGTATTATAATATTCACCTTGTTTAATTTAGTTTTCCAAAGTCAAATGGAATACTTCACATAATGGCGCTTGATCAACTGTACAAGTTTCCGCCAGAGATTAAAACAAAATTGTGTTTTTTTTTTTTTATTTAGATGTGGCACTTTTTTTTTCAGATTACTTTTACTACGATTTACCATATTCCACCTCTGGTAGAGCTATGTCCCAATACAGACCACAATTCGCAACTTTTGTAAATTAAATCACTTGAGTTATGTTAAGTTGAATATTTTCAATACGTTCCCATTGATCCCTTTTAATGTATTCATGGCTGAAGTTTCGTGACATCTTGAAAGGTGTCGATAGAAACTTTCTCACCTTACAGATGTTTAAAAGGTCGCCATTTTGCCAATCTTAAACGATATCAGACTTCCTACACACGTAAAAGTTAGATACCATCGCTCAAGGGTTCTTTATGGAACTTCCCATGACTCAGTGTAATTCCGATTCAGTACCTCGAGCACGAATAACTCTCGAAGTCGTATAGCAACCGTATTTCTTTAACGATCGTAGAGGCGGTTCTAGTTTTCATAAATGATTACCATGCCATAACGAGAACGATATTTATTCGTGCTCAGGGTACAGTAAATTCTTTGCTATGTAACTCCGAGTTTGTAGGTACATTGAACTTGAGATTTATTTGACGAGAAATTATAAGGCGGTCAATGATTTACAAGAAAGTACATAAGAAATTTTCAGTTTTTCATAGCGTGAAATATTGTTTCTTCGAAAGTTCGTTTAATCATAGATTTCAGCAACGGTCCAAGTTGGCCAACTTAATGCCATTCTATTCTATCCAACCCTAGCCATGTAGTCATAAAGAAAGCTGATTCTGAACTATTACTTACACAAGCAAAGCTTCGCATCTGTTAAGAAGCACTCACCAAGCTAAAAATAATGGTCATTACTCCAACATAGTGAACCACAGTAATAGTTATTTTCTCGTAAATCTCGAGACTCGCGAATTTCTCACCAAGAATGGATACAAATGGCGTCCCATTTGCCAGTTATTTTCTCAAAATTATTTCTAGAAAAACCTGGGAATCCATTCATATTTCATTCATTTCATTTCAGAGTACATTTTTGAGAGTAATGTGAACGCTGACTGATATTAGTTTCAAGAATTATTAGGTACTGTTTGTTATCGTCAGTTTTATACAGGTTGTCCCAAAATTAGCATGTCACACGGATACTAGAGGTGGCTGGGCCTAAGGCGCAACAAGCTAGGGATGTTATGGATAATTATGTAGTTTCGGTTATGGATACGGTTACGGATATTGGAATAATATTATACCGGTTTCGGTTACGGTTACGGATTATTTTAATTTCGAATATTCGGATATTCGCGTTTCGGTTACGGTATATCTGTGCCAAGTATAGAATGCAAATTACATTCCATTCCAATGCTTGCTTATGTGACGCAGCAAATCGAACGCACAGCGTTGAATAGGGGTTACCTACACCATATCGAATTACAAATGATCTTTTTATCTACGTCCTAATAGTAGGCCCTTTGCACACGTCCTAGATAAAGCATTGTGACAACTTTCAAAGCGGTTCGTTTCACAGGTCAAATGATCTACATGGACAACTGGCGGATGATGATGTACCTTGGCACGCCAGTCATGCCGGACTTGTCCGCGCTCGTGTCCACCGGCCTTTACATCAACGACTTGTCTATGCATGACTTTAGCAGGTAAGAACTTTTAAACTTCTCCTATCTATGGTGTGGTTACAGGAACTTTATAAGACAGTATTGGGTGGGCCTAGGATGCTCGCTTCGATAAATACATTTTATCGACTTTGCACGATAGATAAGCCAATACTTTTCGTCGATACACTTTTGTCATACCGTGCGTGCATCCTATAGGTCTAGCGCTTTTTATTTTAACTTTTTATGCGGCAGGTCAGGGTGTTTTTGTAACGTCAAATATCAGCGAGATGGAGTAAACAGCTAGCAGCAGTTGCAAGTGCATTTCAGTAGCACTAATATAAATAAAATATCAGCGAGACTTCAGATTTCCTTCAGACCCATATGACTTCAGATTCAAAAGTCAAGTCAACGTCAAAATTTCTTTATTTGTGTAGACTTTTTTTTTTATCCACAACGAGGAATCTCTTGGCCTGTATCTCACCTGATGGTAAGTGACGATCAGGCCGAAGATGGAAGCGAGCTTCACCCGGAATCCTCAACCACGGAGTAACTGGCTATCTTACCTCTAACTGCCGGGACACAACAATGCTGTTAACATTGTTGTTATGGCGACAGACTTAGGTAAGATGGTGGTAGCTAGCCAGGCGGACTTAGAACAAGCCCTACCACCAACCAAACCAAACAGAAAAATCTGCCCCCACTGGGAATCGAACCCTAGACCTCTGCGTCTGAAGCAGGTGGTCTAACCACTAGACCACAGAGGCGGTTAAACTATAAAATAGACTATTAAATAGTTCTTACAAATCGTCAAATATTTTGCTGTTAAGGAGCCTCTACATGTCTCATAATCTTTTTACCCTACCAGCGCTTCGAGACCAACATTTGGCAAGTGCTGAGAAGAAGCGCCTATGAATTCATATGCTCTGTCACATAATTGTCAATGTCACCCCTTCAGTGCCGCTCCCATACCAGCACTGATTGAGTTAAGGGCTGGACCTATACGATAACATCCGGCATAAGGCGCTGACATTCCCTTCTCACGAAATGATATTATTTCTAGATAATCTTGTTGATTTAAATTTTCAATATCCTACACTGAATAAACTGGGCACAGATGAATGATTGACTCCTAAAATGTAATTGAATATTATCCCTCTCGGTTGAAGACGTTTCTGAATTGATTAATTATGAAGGCCGTATTTTGTCTTCAGTCGTCGCGTCAGTATTATTAACATCGTCGATAATGTAACACAAATAAATCTTTGTTTTTGTTTTTTTGTTGAGCTATTTTTGAAATATCAGAAATAATCAAGAAATCCTAAGTTTTGCTCTTATGGAGACTTTTTACCTGTCTCTTGGCAAGTGCTGAGAAGAAGTGCCAATTCAATCCAAACAATTTCTCAATTTTTTTTATGTAAGACTAGGCAGATATTTGACCGCAATGTCCGCAATCGTACCTGGCGTTAAGTGAGATGCTAGAATGGTGCCTATTTGCCCTGTACACTTACTATTCACTCTCGCCTTGAAAAGGGCCACATTATAGTGTTCAGGAAAAACAGCAGCAGGCAGCGAATTCCAGTCCCTAGCTGTTCGCATTATAAAAGAGTTATCAAAACTCAAAATCTTTTTTCAGAGACTTAATGCTGGCCGGCACCCAGCAGTCAGTCGAGCTGAAGCTGGCCCTCGACCAGGAACAGCAGAAGAGCAAGAAGCTAGAGGAGTCCATGAGGAAACTGGACGAGGAGATGAAGAGGACCGACGAATTGCTCTACCAGATGATACCGAAGCAAGTGGCTGATCGGCTGAGGAATGGGGAGAACCCTATTGACACGTGCGAGGTGAGAATTTGGCTGGTTATTTATTTTAATTAAAAATTAAAGCCACGATATAACACCAGATAACGGTGAAGGGGTCGCACTGGCTGATTCGTGATCCGGGGAACGCGGCTTCGAATCCCACTGCCGCTAGACTATTTAACTGTGGTGAACCCACTCGTAACCAAGCATATTTAGTGTACCACGAGGGGCTAACGGGACTATTAGTAATTTGTGCAATACAAATTACTAATAATTTTTTTTTAAATTGAATAAATTACAATACACCCCTCGTGATAAGCTAAATATTGATTGATGCTTGTTTTCTGAATTGTGAGTGGATTCGCCATCGCCACAATAGTCGAGTGTCCAGCGGCGGCGGGGTTCGAAGTTCGAACCTTCATCGTTGACATGACGTGGACTAATCGTGGCGTTTTGTTTATTCCAAGTGTCCTAAAGGTGCCTGCTGAAAATCAGCGTCGTAGCATAAATTGTCACGACTAATGCCATTGCTGAGTCGGGGACCTTTTTGGCATACGTAGACTTTTGCATACTTGTATCATTTGAATATTTTGTGAGCAAATGAACTAATTCTTAATCTTAATTTAACTGAATCATGACATTTACTTATTAGAAGTCACTGTTCCAGAGGATCTTAACGTGCGACAACAAATATACCACTTTATTTGGCAAAGAAAATACTTTACACAATTTTACCAGACTGCGTCTTTTCTTAGGAAGTCTCTTTTAAGCAGTTGTTTTCTTTAAATGTTATGTATTTCCACCAAAAAATATGTACTATCGGCAAAACTGCCCATTGCCAGTCATGTCATCTCGTTCTATCGCAAAGAATCACCATTTGATTAGAGCGAGAGCAAAAACGGAAATGGATAGTTAACAGTGTGGCCGTGTCTACCTACCATTTTTCACAAAAAGAGATTTGTACAAAATAGGTATGCCCAATTGCCGAATCCCATTAGAATTTCTTACTACTTTTATTAAATGTAAACGTCTATTTATAGAAAAGAACTTCCTTAACCTTTTTTGAAGTAAATAACGAAAGAGATCTGAAATTGTGAATGTTTACAGATTTGCGGATTCGAAAAAAGGAAAAGGAAAGGTCTAGGGTTTACCCACAGATACAGATCTTTATTCAATTTCAGTATTTACCTAGGACCGTGTTGATCAGTCTTTGATCGAAGCCGGATGGAATTTGATCCCTCCTGTTAACTTAGGGTATCGCTACGAGAAAATCGATGTGCAAATATTTGACGTGTCATTGGATAAGTTATCTGTAATTATTTATTGGTTAACTTAGTGCAAAGGCTTTCGACGGGTTTACGAAGATTTTGGTAAGGTTTATCATGTATTTGTTTGTAAGTAAATCGTCTTCTTGTCGTGTCGACAACAAACATACTGTCAGCAGCCTAAAACTCCGCTACAAGAGTGGCGTTGTCAGTAGCCTTCATTAAGTCTTCCTGCGTGCAGTTGTTTTTGCACGCAGGGCATGACGATGTGCTTGGTCGACTGGGGAACAAAACCATACTTGCACTCCAAGTTTGAGTCATCCAAGAATTCCTACTTGAACAAAATTTACTAGTAAGTAAATGAATGCGCGCTGTTGAAATAAGAGCGAGCTGTAATAACTATTAGCTTATGACACTTAGGTATAACGACCTAGAATCGCCAAAATGCGTATGGACCGTCCCAATACCAAGTATTCTGTTCCTTTCACATATACTAGGTACAAGCAAACTTGGCTGATTTATATTAAATTAGCTAGAAGGAAGAACCTATCCTTTTTTACTAGGCAATGAATTTGAAAACGTAACCTAATAAGGATTATTGAATAAACACTGAAAATGAATGTTTCTTTTACATTTCTCGCCGTTTTCATTAAATTAAGCATTCTATTTCAAGAAAGACATCGCTAAATTAAATTTTTGTTTCTGTGATTCATATAAAAATCTCTGACAAAAAAACATCGCCTAAGGACTCTTAGAATAAGATGCATAATCCCATTTTGTGGTAGAATTACATTGTGCCATCTCTATAATAAGCTGAAAAGGTGAAGTTAATAGAAATCTAATATTAAAAGATTTAATGAAGAAAAGATAAAGAGAGATGCAGGTTATGGTGCGAGAGAGCTGATCTCCCCTGCCCTTTTGTCCCTATGTCTGAGAGTCCTCCACCTGGACATGAGCTCCCCTGGCTTACCTGGAAGTCTTTAAATAGACTTCGGACGCAGGTTGGCCGTAGTAAGGACAATCTGGTCAGGTGGGGATTCTTGGACGGCTTAAACATGGAGTGCAGGTGCAGTTTTGTTCCCCAATCTATGAAGCACCTGATGTCGTGCCCTGAGTGCCCAAGCAACTGCACTCAGGAGGATTTGATGAGTGCTACTGACAATGCCATTCTTGTGGCGGAGTTTTGGGCTGACACTGTGTAGGTTTGTTGTCGACACGAAAAGAAGAAGAAGGATCTAATACATAACTAAAACCCAATATTGCGTTACTTATAAGTTAATAATCCGCTAAGTGCCCCGCAAATTTCCAAACAAACAAATATCCGTGACGCACCCTGTAGAGTGCGGATTAAACTTGAAACATATACACGGTTGTAGTTCGAGCGTCTGTTTTATTGCGAGGATTAGCACTTACAAAAGCTTTAAGCAATATAACGGTAAATACTGAACATTGTAAACAGCATATAAAATCATAATTAGTAAGTAGTGGCACAGAATACATATGATAATAGTAGCGTAGTGGTAATTTCGCTTCGTCGGCACACCTAAAATGTTAGTTTTTGATTTAAAAGTTGTGTTACTGAATTATTAATTTATGCTATTTGATCTACTACCTTACATTATAACTGCATAAAATAGGTACAATATGCTGCCGTTTGTCAGCGTCAAATTGTTCAAGACACCCAAAGTGGTCAAAAAGTTGCCCAATGGTGTAAAAACAGAAACCACGATAGCCGAACGGTGAAGGGGTCGGACTGGCTGAATAGTGATCCGAGGAACGCGGGTTCGAAACCCACTCGTAACACAATCATAATTTAGCTTACCACGAGGGTTTAATGGGATTATTTGTTTATACTAATTACTAATAATGCTTTATAAATAAAGACGTGTTGCGAACTTTTTGGGTGTAAAGAACTACGCTGACTGTACTTACCTATGGATTCTGTACAAGCTCTCCAAATCGCTGTTTCTCTACAATAGTTAGTTATTAGGTAGATCAACTTTGCAGGAACAAACTCTAAGTAACTAAATTAACTTGTTCATAGAACTTAATTAAGCAAAATAAACCCCGAATAAGTAGTATTTCGTGTACAACCGCAGATGTTCGACAGCGTTTCGATCCTGTTCTCCGACGTGGTCACCTTCACGGAGATCTGTTCCCGCATCACGCCAATGGAAGTGGTCTCCATGCTGAATGCCATGTACTCCATCTTCGACACGCTCACTGAGAGGAACAGGGTGTACAAGGTAATCCGGCTCGAAGGACCATTTTTATAAATATCCGTCTTTTATGCACTAAGATCAGACTATATCACATTTTCAAAGTTAAATTAAGCAATAAAATAGACTCATGGGGTATTTTTAATTTTGTAATACGATGATTGTAAAAAATCTGACACCAAACTGCCTCATTTATTCATTTTATCATTCATTCATTAATTTTTAATTACAGAAATTGACAATATTAATTAGTATAAATAACTCGATAAAATCTTTATCGGTAACAAAATCCTTACACCAAAACTAATTCCATAGGTGGAAACAATAGGAGACGCATACATGGTGGTATCAGGGGCACCAGAAAAAGAGGACAATCATGCTGAGAAAGTCTGCGACATGGCACTTGACATGGTCGACGCGATCACTGATCTTAAAGACCCCAGCACAGGTATAGCGAAAATTTATTGTAAAATTCCTTTAAATTGGAACCACCGCCACTGATCTTTCTGGTTCTTGATCTGATGTCGTGTGGCTATGTAACAACTGAAGTAACAGTAAATACTTTATGAACTGAATAGCAGACGGCTGTTATTTCTTAATAAGATCGACAGATTTGTGTCCTCTATAGGTTCAGGTCAGGTGCCCTTTAAAGAATCAGGTTGAGGCAAGCCTGTAATATCCCCCTTACCTAAAACTCAATATTTTAAGTGTGTAATATTTTGATGATTGTCCCCAGGATTATAGAGCGAAAAATCAACTCTTTCTAATTCTCAATCACTAGACACTAAGTAATTTAGAGACATTAAGTAATTTATTTTTTCAGGTTCTCATCTCTCCATAAGAGTCGGCGTTCACTCAGGTGCAGTAGTGGCTGGTATAGTCGGCCTAAAGATGCCTCGCTACTGCCTCTTCGGAGATTCAGTAAACACAGCTTCGAGGATGGAATCAACGTCGGAAGCTATGAGGATCCACATATCACAGACCACGAGGGAACTGCTCTCACCATCCTACATGGTGCATGAGAGAGGAGAGATACAGGTTAAGGGGAAAGGTAAGGGTGGGTAGTTCAAAAAAGTATTATACCTTCATTTCTTGCATACAATGCTTTAGTATTTGTCTCTTAATTTAAATCACTATTATTTGCGTCAGAACTTCAAAAAAGTTTTGAAACATTATTTTCATAATAATACTTTTCAGGGGCAATGAAAACATACTGGCTGGAAGGCAGGGAATCAAGGCCGTGCCTCACCAAAATGATATCGCCTCAACTACAGCCTGGAACAGAATTGGAATGGGAAAGAGCAGCTGACGTTAGGGACAGCATAGCAGAACATTCTGCCCAACAAATGAACATAAAAGAACTAAATTCTGGAAATTTCACTCACCTTCCCAATGCAATCAGCTCAGGACCAAACTCCTTGGGAAATAACACTCCGAATGTCATAGCAGTACAACCATCAAATCAGTCATCTCTGAAGAGTCCGCAAGTGCAGAGAGCCAACACTCCTGCGCCAACAGTGACGTCACCAGTGGAAGAGAGACGGATGTATTCCCCTGTCACTTTCCAGGACGTAGCGCGGAGAAGTATAGCGAATTCACCAAATAGGACAGAGAAGGATCGAGGTACCTATGAAAGAAGATAATTTTATGGGTTCAAAGTGTATTCTAAATAATTCTAATATAGTCATCAGTCGGATGATTAATTTCAGATTCCAGATCGACGAGCTATGGAGTAGTGTGGACAGATGCGGAATCTGTGGAACCGGTCAAAGACAGCCTGGATTCCTCTTTCTGGTAATTTGAAATGCCATAAATTTAGCTCTTTTTTTGTGGAAGTGACATGACTTTTACAATGATATTTATGCCTTCATTAAATTGTGTATTTTTATTTTATTTGTTGAACAATGTTTCAACAGCATTCTTATTCTGTTTTACTCTATAGGTACAGTCAGCGTCAAATATTTCGTAAAACACAAAGTAGCCATAAAGTTGTCAAAACAACCTTATTTAAATTGTAACAAAGACGTGTTGCGAACTTAATGGCTACTTTGGGTGTCACGAACTATTTGACATTGACGCTGTACTCTGTAATAATCTGTATATTTTGTATGTAATATGTAGTAATATGTACCTAAATAGAAACAAATTCCATCTCTCGAGCTGGATATCACTAATTTTATATGCTTGAACATTGGCTGATAGAGTGATGATGTTACTACAAGGAATAAGGCCTTTTAGGGTAAAAGTGCCGTTTCTGTCCATAGAGATGTAATAGGTGCGGTAATATTTCAAGTTACAGTGCAACATCCCCTTGCAGAGTGGGCACGGCGCCGGCGACCAAGGAGAGGGAACAGGACAGCTTCGTGGAAAAGGCTGTAAGTTATTTAGAACCTTGAAAGAAAGTTGTTATAACTGTATTAGTGTTATTTCCAGACTTATACGAGTAGTCTTCGATGTAGGTGTGGTATCCCAAAGAAAGTCGCTGTTGACGATGATAAAATTCGACAAAAGGCAATCTATAAAGATTGATCCATTCACTGTCCACAAACAAGACACAATATTGGATTGTTATGGCGCATCCACATATGCCGGATGGCACGGCCGGCGGCCAACCCGGCGGCCGTGGCCAGGCCGTGCATCTTTTACTGGCAAGGCAAACTAAAAGCCGGCGGCAAACCCGGCGGCATAAGCCGGCGGCATGTGTGGATGCGCCATTATATCTACTGTTGTTAATCTACTCTAAACAGAACTGGTAGTAGAGACGATTGTGGATTATGTTGCATCACTTCAACCCAGCATACTAAGGCTAGGTTGCACCATCTCACTTTGACTTTAACAAACGTCAAAAATCTGTCAAACTCCATACAAAAACACCGGTTATCGTTATAGTTACTGTTAAAGTTAGATGGTGCAACTCAGCTTAAGCGTGTTGCTCATGATGTAATAGTCGATGAACCTGGATGCGGACAGCAAAAGACCGGTCGTTATGGAAATCCTTGAGAGAGTCCTTTGTCCAGCAGTATTTCCTTTGGCAAGAATGATGACCTATGTTTTGTTTTCCAGTGTCTAGCTCGTATGTCTCCGTCGCACTCAGCGCCTCCGGCAGTGGTCGGCGACTCTTGCTCCACGCTGCGGCTGGATACCACCTCCACGAGCCCTAGCCAGAGCAGGGAGGAACTGCAGGGTACGTTAACAATTGTGGGCGTACCGAGGATAGGCTGAGGAGGGCAGCTGTCCCCCTGAAGCTTCAACCACACCAACGCGTGCAGATTGCCATCGCCGGCGCGATCATAAGGTCAAGACAGGTCGCGCGGACTGTCATGGGTCGCGCGACTTGTCATTAGCCTTTGATCGCGCCAGCGATGGCGATCTGCACGCGTTGGTGTGGTTGAAGCATTAGAAGTTGTAAACCTCTACATAAGTAGGTACTACATGGTACTAGTACTATACATACCTCATGTTTTGCTCATAAGTGTCTTAAGAACGAGAGATACCCAGGTACCTACTTATTAAAAAAAATATTTTAAAATCAAAAATATTTAATACTGTGCTTGTCAACTGTGTGAATAAGGAAAGAGTTTTTTTTAGCCAGTATGCGTGAATTTAAATGATTACTAAGGGTGGATCCGACCAAACAAGGGTAAATATTAGTCTCAGAATAAATCGTCAGTTTTAACTAACTAGCCATACTGAAACTGTCAATGTGCCAGTTATACCAGGAGTTATTCTCGGATAAAGCAGTTAGCTAGAGACCTTTGGCTTAATTGTTTATTTTTTTATTGTGTATAATACTGTATCTCATGTTGATAGCCCAATAAAATAAATAAATACAATTTTGGTCGAATCGGGCCTAAGGAACGGTGTTTTAACTTGTGGATAAATTCGTACGCAACATGCACACTCATCACAGGCTATAGGTTTTGCATTATCATTACCTAACTACTTCTATCTCGTTACAGAAACAGACGCCGAATACCAAGACGCTCACATGGACAACCAGCCCCACATTTGCACCATATCCGACACCATCGAAGCGAACCACTCGAAGCCTGGCAGAGTAGGCCGCTTCAAAGCCAGAATAGCACCCGGCCACCAGAAGTGCCAGAAGACAAAAGAAGTCAAAGACAAGTGTCAACAAAGTCTACCACACGGCCACCACCACACCAAGAATGTCAACCACCACCAGTGCTGTGGTGCGTTCGGAAATCCCCACGTGAGACATAAAAATAACTCCAGCTGTCGGTTAATTTAAGGTTTCAATTTGAATGTTCATAATGTAATTAGAATAGGTGTTCACTGAGATAGGTACGAAAAACTGGCAAGTAGGACTTTGTAAGAAAAAATTCAATTTCCATGAAACCTGTGGTTTCTTTTTATTGTGATAAGATCAAACCCCAAAAGATAATATAGTTTTTTTATTTTTTTAGGGAACACAGCACATCGAGCTAAACCTGTCGCATCTTATTTGATTGAAATAAGTGCGATTTTGCAGCAAAAATGTACTGTAATTGTGTAGACAATTAATGCCAAGTTTTAGAAAAAAATATTGAGAAAAAAAGTTATACGTAAATAAAGATTTATTCAGAATATACTACATTTGATGAGTACTCAATTCTAAAGATATTAAGTACATAAATATTTACGAGAAATATCTAAATAGTTTGAAAAGTTATCGTATTATATCGTACATTCTTACATAGCAACCTTTAACTGTTGTGAGGGAACAGAATTCATAAAAAATCTTCTAGTCTTCTACTTATAATGTACTTAATCACTAAATATAGCTGTTCAGATTATCTACTTTTATAGTATTTTACAATGTAATTAGAGGTTTATTTATTGTTAAAAATAATTAATAACAATAGATCTCAGATGCATAACATCCCAAAGAATATTCCAAATGTTAGAAAAGTTATAAAAAGCAGAGCTTTACGCATTGACAATAGAAAGGAAGGGGATTATAATAAAAATAATTAAAATATGGAAATATTGACGCTGTGTGACAGTGGATTCTATTAAAATAGAATATTGTAAAATATTTTAATGTTTCTTCACTTTAGACGTTATTCACGAATGTGATTATTTTTATTTTGAGTTTGTGATTCTTGGAGTGGAGGCCACGTACCCACAAGGTGGACCGACGACCTCATAAAGGTAGCAGTAAGGCTCTGGATGCAGGCCGCTACTAACCGGCCATCGTGGAAATCATTGGGGGAGGCCTATGTTCAACAGTGGACGTCCTGTAGCTGAAATGATGATGATGATGATTCTTGGTGTCGAGGAATATTACGCAAATAAGTCCATCAAAAAACAACTACATAGCTATTTTATTAAAAGCAATTATACATAAATAGCTACGTAAACAATAATTTTACATTAAATTATTTTTTATAGGGTTTGTGCCTTGAAAATATTGGAATGGTGTTAAGTTATACCCAATTATTATCAAACTTATTATTAATTATTACACTTCAATGTATTTGTTGGGTTAAATTAAATTATTTAAATACAAAGTACCTACAATAGTTTTAGTCGTGAATAACGTCATTAGAAATTAAAATGTATCACATTGAAAAATAATATCGTGCACAGAACAAACGATATTTTAATGTATATTTTTTACTACTGCCACCTAGTGACAGTTAGCTGTACATTGTATTTTGTATCTTCAATGTATATTAGCACTAAAAATTAAAATACATACTTGCATGCATAAAATGCAATAATAATGCAGGGATATTATTTTGCACTTTTTAAACTTTTAGCTAAATAAATTATTTTTGTGCTGTTAAACTTATTTTTTTACGCACTCCAGTTATTGTAGTAAATAAAGGTATTAAGCCTGTAAGAGTATTATTATTAATTAGTTAGTTACTATTTTTACTATTATTGTTTTAATTGAATAGGTCCAAAGAGATTAAAATATAATGTGAATAATGTATGTTTTGTATGTCATAGTCAGTATGGACGGACGACGGCGTATCAAGCTAAACTACATTGCATCTTATGAACGTTGCAATAGGTGATATTTTAGAACTAAAGCGTAAAGTTTGATATGCCTGCGACTTTCTACGCCTTCATAAGTTGCTTATACCAGTTTATGTTTCAAAGCATTTTTATATTATTTTGCAAGTTGTCAAAGAGAGATTTTTTCAGGCCAGTTCTAAAGCTATAGCCGAAAAACTCTTACGACAGATTTTTGGTTTCCAAAATAAATGTATAACACATTTTATGAAACTCATATCATGTTTACAATATTTTGATGAGATTAGTAAATAAGCATAGCAAGGTTAACAGCGCCCCTACGACTAGACTGATGAACTTAAAATGAGTTATGTTCATAATGTTGATAATTATTATTCGAATTTTCTATTCATAATGTTACTACCTATATTGATTTTATTTTTGTATAATAATAAAGCTCCTCTTTTGTACACACGGCCACACTGTTAACTATCTATTTCCGTTTTTGCTCTCGCTCTCATCAAATGGTGATTCTTTGCGATAGAACGAGACGACATGACAGGCAATGGATAGTTAATACTGTTGCCGATGGTACGTAGCTAGTAGTAATATTTTCCACTAGGGGCGCTCGTGTGCACAGTTCGAATCAGTTTGAACACGGTTTGAACCAGTTTGAACGTTTGAATCTCATTTTTTTTTTCACGAAAGGTATCGAATATTAACCGCCTTGTAGCACTGGTATTTGCATTAATTGTAGATTTTTTCCGTTACAAAAATCATGCAAAATTTATCGATTTCTTTCGTGAAAAGGGACTTCATTTAATGCATTATTATAACACAATGTGATATAAATAAACTGCATCTAGATAGTTCAGTGTTGTGAGTCAATTAAGATATATTTTATCTAGTCGTTTTGAGATTATATTATTATGTGTACTTAATTTTCTTTTACACTAATTAATATATATATATATATATATATATATATACTTCTCGAATCATTCATCGTTGACCTCTATTGTAAATGTATTAGGGTTCGTTATTGCGGGCAATATCATTTGTATTAAAATATTAAATATACACTTAATGTGATGTTCTTCACGATGTATAGGATCTTATCAAGCTGTTTCAATGCCAAAGTTGTGAATCTCACTTTTGTGGAAATAAAAATGCAACAAACTGTATTACATAAGTTTCATTTCGCATAAATACTTCTAAACCAACGAAAGTATCACCAACTATTTTGTAACGAGAGCTAAACATTTTAGCTACATACTAACAATGTCTTGATTATCAACATGTGACGTGTTACCAGTTCTGAGGGCTTAATGTGGGTTTACATCAAAAACGTCCTCAGTGATGAGCGCAAAAAAAATATATAAAAAATTTAGTTCTTGAAAGTTTCCGCTAGGGACGCTGTACAATCCGTCATACATTGAATGTCATTTTTTTACGCGCTCACTAGCGACGACGGCCTTTTTATGTAAACTCACACTAAGCCTTCAGTACCTCTAGTAGGAAAAACTTTCGAGTTCGTTTCGTTGCGTATTCAAAGTGTCATCGAAAAATTTTGTATGAAAAATTAAACAGCGCCCCCTAGGGCGGCTATAATATAGGGGGCGCTGTTTAATTTTTCATACAAAATTTTTCGATGACACTTTGAATACGCAACGAAACGAACTCGAAAGTTTTTCCTACTAGAGGTACTGAGGAGGGTGTTAGTTCTGACGAGGTTACTAGTTCTAATAGAAATCATAACAGCAATAAATTAAAACTCATTTATTTCACCATAAAATTACAGAAAACTGTATTATACAGAAATAATACTTCGCAGTTGTATTTCTAAGCACCATAACCGTAACCGTAACTTAGTCGAAACTCAATCCGGTCCCTTGGATGTGTTGGGCGGCCCACTCGTCAAATCTTCGGGACAAATCGTCGGACATGTAGTTCTTCCAGTCCCCGATTTCTCCTTTCCTGAAATGATATTTTAGACCAGGAGTTAGAGGAGGCGCAAAGACCTTTAAAGGGGAGCGTGGGTCATCTGTGTAGTTAAATATAAAAAACCTGCGACCGCTGAGAGAATGCATTCCAGACTGCTCGATATGACCAATAAATAATCTGAACTGGAGGAGGGGGGCGCGGAATTTTTTGTATGGTCGAAAGGGGGTGCGTCTCTCATAAGTTAGGGAATCCCTGAGTGCTAAATCTTATAGTGATATAGTGATAATATAGATAGATATTTAGTGAAATACGAGTATCTTATCTATGTTATCACTTAAGAAAATTATGAGCGTCAAAATCTACATTAGGTATTTTTAAAATAATCCCTACTTTCCCTGGTCACAAAATCATGAGTGAACGACTGGACTGATTTCTCTAATACTTTAATTTTTTGTTATGTTTGATTATAGTTAGGAAAAGGTTCTAATGTAAGAAAAATAAAAGAAAAGAAAATATAACGGCCATATTAAATTATCTTAAGACTGGATGTCTGTTGGGACAGCAAGTAAAAATAAAAAGGAAGCCTTATGCGGATTGTAGATCAAGTTTTCTATAGTTGTATCTGCAAACTATACATACACTATAGAAAACAGCGTTAGGTATAAGAGCTATCTTTAACTAAATTAGCTTAGCTCACGGTCTGCAACCGGCATTATGGTACTCTTTACATGTCTCCTTATCTTTTAGAACCTACCTGATGAACCTGAGTTCTGTTTGCTCCAAGTATTCCTTCCCAAAAGACCTCTCAAGCAATGTCTCCAGGTTAACAGCTCTGTTCTTCTTCATACTTTGGAAGGACAGGTGTTCGGAGAGCGTGTTGACCTGATCGTCGGTTATGGTCTTCCCAAGGAACTTGGCCGTCTTCCTGATGACCGCTGGCAAGTCTCGCTTCATCTCTTCAAATTTGATGAACAGGAGGTTTGGGTCATGGCGCCTGGACCAGAAACCTGTGAGCAATAAAATTATCTTCGTATTGAATATCTACAGCATAAATAAACATATTATTTAAACTACCAGTAGCATAGTATGCGAGTGATAAATAATTATGACAATCGTAAGTAATCAACCCATATTTTATAATATTATGTATTTTATTCAATATCAATTGAATTAAGTACGCGAAAGAAAGTTTGTATATTTAACAGAATGTGACAGTATAGACTTATTGTAATATCAAAGCATAATGTTCACTAAATTGATATCAATCAAAAATAATACGAGTACCTAATTAATTGTATTAATGAATTTGTAGAGTAGGTATTAAATGATTGTGATTTTATATTATAAATTATAATCCTGAAATCGATGCCGATAATATTAATTTTTGCTGCTGCTTCATTGCAACAAAACTAAAATTTATTGTCTTGAAGCAGTGGTTAAAGGAAAGAAAAAAGCTCTATAGTCCCATATTCTTACTCGAGATTACTGAAAATATTACATTTCTTTTGCAATGTCGTGCAGCATTGAATGCAGACATCTTATTACTTCGTCTGTAATAATCACCTAATGTAACTCGTCACAAGATATTTCGCCCGTATTCACAAACGAGAAGCAGCAAATCGAACGCACAGCGTTGTATATAGCTCTGTGATTGGTTCGTGAGTGACTCTGTGCGTTCACGCGCACTGTGCACTGTAATGTTTTTGAATACGGGCGCTTAGTAAATATGAATGCAATTACTAGTACTTATTCTGTGGTTCAGTCAAATAGTTCGTGACATCCAAAGTGGCCAAAATACACACAAGGTGGTACAAGCCTGAAAAATCTTGTCTTTGTCAATGCAATATAAAAGTATTCCCATACCAAAAATATGGCTCCAGACTGGCCCGATGGGCGCTCGGTCCTTCATGAACAGTTCGCAGAACTCTTCGAAGGTGCTCGTCAGGCCGTGCACCAGGCTGCAGTAGTGGTAGTACGACACCACCATGTCTTTGGGGTTGCGCGACGTGTAGATGACCTGGGCAAAGAGACATTTTTAACGCTATCATACAACGTAACTATAGAGTTGACGCTAAGACTACTGTTCTTATCTTACAGTCTTATTCATCTTAGAGTCTGACGCTAGAAAATTCCTCCTTGAGAGACTTCTGGTTTCTAATAGTTGATGTAATACTAATCTCTATATTGGTCAAGCATGACGCTAGAAAATTATTCAGACTCCTAGTTTGGATGCTAATACGGTTTTTCTAATTATCTTAGCACAATAAGTAAGTATTCTTAATTTGGCCTTCACTTTAGTTGCGTTTACGTAATTTAGGTCCTTCACACTTGGTTTTCCGAATCCACCTTATAATGCACTCAACTTAATATTCATATACAATTAATACTACACAATACACTGCTTGGGGGGGGAAATTTCCACAAAAACAAAAGAGATTCAGAAAACTACGAAAAATATGTGAACCATTGTGTATAATGCGGATTTAAAAAAAAAACAAATAATTTGTGACAATAATAGTCTTTTGTTCCAATTTTTTATTATTTTTCATTTGGTAACAAAGAAACGTAGGATATCCAACCACAAGGTGGACTGACATTCGACAACCTCATAAACGTAGCAGGAAGGCGCTGGATGCAGGTTGCTACCAATCATTATGGAAATCTTGGGGGAGGCCGATTTTCAGCAGCGTTCCTATGGCTGAAATGATGATGATGATGACCAATAATAAACTCTTGTTCTTTCTTCAGGCAGAACCCGTAAGCTTTTATGGGTGTCTAAAAGTCTGAGAGACGTTGCCGACTCAGTCTTATTGAAACAGGTATATAAGTCACTGGCTCAATCGGTCCTAAACTACTGTATTCCAGTCTGGGGTGGAACCACTAAAATCAAATTTTTAGAACTTGAACGGGCGCATAGATCCTTGCTAAAAGTTATCTTTTTTAAACGCTACAGGTTTTCAACAGACGAACTATACTCCCAAAGCGGCCTCTTATCTGTAAGAAAGCTTTACGTCTTACAAGCTATTTTAAAACTTCATAGAAACTTACCTTTTAACCCAAATACTCAAAATAAAAGAAGAATCCTAAGTGTAGCACCTATGGCTCATGTAAAAACGGCTTATGCAAAAAGACAGTTTACTGCGAAATCCGCTGAAATTTACAATAAGATTAACAAAACCCTAAATATACATGTCGAGACGCAATATAAATGTAAGAACATACTACAAAACTGGCTTCTAACAAAAACTTATGATGAAGTTGAGAAATTAATTAAAAACAGTGATCATTGAATCTTACTAATATTATAAATGCGAAGGTTTGTATGGATGTCTGGATGTTAACATGTTTGTTACTCGAAGGCTGCTGAACGGTTTTTGATGAAACTTTCCTTTACTGTTGTTCGTGACCTAGAGTGGCATATGGGCTGTAATTTGCGACGATCTGTGACAGGCTAAATTTCATTCTGATCCCAAGAACCACATGCATTTGTCCGTGTTTGGAGTAGTGGTCTTAATTGCACCGATCCCAAGATTTTATTCGTAGGGCTACCCATCACGCACACATATACACCACTACATTTTTATCACCGGAAAAAAAAAATCTGGGTAATGAGTTATTGATACTGATCCTATTTATGCAAAAAAAAAGTTAAATAAAGCTACTCAAAATTTCATCCCAAAATTGGTAATATTTGGACACACGCGTCGCTAGCACTATTTACGCTCAACGCAAGGCCGCCCGTTACTTGTGCCGTTACTATGGAGAGAGATGCGACGTTGCCGGCCCGACGCTTCCTAAAGGCGGCGGTGTACGTTTGTTGTGCGGCCATTATCACCCGCGAGCCACGAGCGAGAGGGCGGCGCGGGGCCGCGGCCCGCGCCGCCCTCTCGCTCTTCCGGCCGCCGGCCGCGGTCGGTCAGTTGCGCGCGCGCGAGCTCTTTATCGGTCGTGAAGTGTCTTGTTAACATTGTATCAATCAAGTCAATAGTGTCGTGCAATTATTACGTTGTCTTACCAATTCACCTCACGTGAATACGTGTTAATGATACGTGCATTATTATTCTTGGCCGGAGAAATTGTGTAGTGCAGTTTTGCGACTGTACCGGGACAGCCACACTTCAGCACGATGCAGGGTGCTTATCAAAGCATTGAATTTTGCCGGTCCTAAGGCCGATCCTAAGCCCGGGTAAGTATGAAGGGAAAGTTGAATTATTTTTATTATTTTACCTAGGGGCGGGGCCGCGGCCCGCGCCGCCCTCTCGCTCTTCCGGCCGCCGGCCGCGGTCGGTCAGTTGCGCGCGCGCGAGCTCTTTATCGGTCGTGAAGTGCACAGATGAGACAGGGACAGATAGGAAACGGCCCTATGATTGGTCCGTTCATAGTAAAAGTTCCGGCATCTATGGACTTCCATTGGGTAGCGCTAAAAAAAAAAAAAAAAGATCGTAACTTTTTAATAACGACTGCCTTAGCGACGTTGCAGTACCGCTTTAATATATTTTATAACGAGTAACGTTACCGCACCAATAACGGTACGGGTACATTATTATTTCAAATTATTTATAGAAATAAAAAACCAAATACATAAGTTTTATTAAAAAATTTATTTCATAAAAATACAACTTAAAAACTAATGCATACAACTATCGACAAAATTACAAAGGTGGTCCTATCTTTTGAGCACTTGAGTCTGAACATGAAGTACATCTTAGAATTATCTACACGTTCGAAGATAATATACCAAGCGGATGATTTCTTATTCCGTAAGGAAAATTACAAAATAATAATGGAATAAAAAATCATCCGCTGAACTCGATAATTATAAGTAAGCACCATAAACTTAGGAAACTATGAAATACTATTAGTAAGTAAAACTATACAGTAATTAATTCACAGAATCATCAACTGCAGGTTTTTAAGAAAAATAAAAGAAAACCTACCGCGCCAATAGAAAATAAAGTCTAGTTGGGCTTTATTTTCATCAATAACATTGAGACTGAACTATTTATGAACATAATATTTAGTAACTAGCTGCTGCCCGCGGCTTCACACGCGTGAAATTTAGTTTGTCAAAGATCGTCATAAATTATACAGGGTGGAACTTTGTAATGCCACCTGTAGGGAAAGTACTCTTAATACTGTAGATAGAAAATTTTACTCAAAGGAAACATTCCTTTATTTTTGTAAAGAAAGGGAACTGCATTCAAATATATTCTGGGTTATAAAGTATAATACTGCAGTTTCATCAAAATCCGTTCAGTAGTTTTTGCGTGAAAAAGTAACAAACCTGTTAACATTCAGATTCCAGACGTCCATACAAACTTTCGCATTTATAATATTACATAATACGAAGTAGGATTTGAGTAAATCTATCTTTAATTGCCAAGTAAGTAAATGTTAAAGACTCTTAGTTATTTTATCTCTGTTTGAGTCAATTTCAGTCATAAAACCCATTATTACAAAAAAAATTAAGCCCGGGATGAACCTTAGAGAATTAAACCTCCTCTATGAAAGGGATGAACACTGGTTTAAAATTACATTTCCATACTAAATGTCAATTTTACCTAGAGTTTAACTTATTGAAATAAATAGGTACCCACCATTGAAGCCAACAGAACAGAATAATATAAATTAATATTAACTTTTTGCAATAATTGTTTACAAAATTTCAAGCGAGCGAACATTTCTATTGTCGCTGACTATAAATCCTACTAATATTATAAAGGTGAAAGTTTGTGTAGATGTTTGTTACTCTTTCACGCAAAAACTACTGAACGGATTTGGTTGAACCTTTACAGTATTATTATTTGTAATCTAGATTAACATATATGGTATAATTTATGCCAATCTGTGGCACTAAATTTCACGCGGGTGAAGCCGCGGGCAAAAGCTAGTTATAAATAAATGGTACCTAATTCTGTTTACAATAAAAATGATGATTACCTGTAATTGCGTAACACTAGACAGCCATTAACAAAATGAATCATTTTTACCGTATTTGCATGTTTATAAGAAACTAGCTGACCCGGCGAACTTCGTACCGCCTGTAAAAATCCGGTTAAAGCCTATCTTCATTAGGGAAAATAAAGGATTCTAATTGTGAAATAATTTTTCAAATTGGTCCAGTACTTAGTTTCGGAGCCTCTTCAAAACAAACAAACAAACAATTATATAATTATGTCATCTTATAACTAAAATTTGTGTAGAAAAAAATATACTACGATTTTCTTTAACTTGCGTAAAACTATACAGCCATCAACAAAAGACATTATCTACTATAAGGTAATGAAAAAAAATTACCTACTTAACAGTACAATTTTCCATAATAAATTATGGTATTAACAAGTAATTATCAGTTTCCAAAAAAGTGAATAATCTACTGCAAGTTTCTAAGAAAAAAAAGACGACAGTAAAATGTACCCTAATAGATTTATAAATTATTTTTTTATACAACAACTACGATTTTCTTTGACTCAAGTAAAACTATACAGCCATTAACAAAGAAATTCACAATAAATAGTTTAAAAAACTATACACTGGGCCGGAATCTGAAACATTTTGAATTACATTATTATGATTCTTATTACAAATAATAACAGACTGAATAAGCGGTCTATAATAATAGAAAAAGAACTCAAATTGGCGACTTGTCCCGCACGTGATGTTTGTCGACGCTTATTCCTTTCATATTAAACCAGATTCAATTTGGTGTAACATTTACAATATTATTAAGGATAATACTACTACATACTGGGTGACTCTTTAAGGTGTTGCCATTTTTTATGAGCGACTCAGAATTATTAGTAACTTAATCGATTTACGTAAAGAGCAGATTTTTTTTATTTATTTCATAATTTAATATTATCAAAAACAGCATGCGTGGACTTATCCATGAAATCACAGTCATTATGGCGCACGAAAATAAACCTTTAATGCCTTTACAACTTAAGGTATATGCACATGCGCATTATCAACAGATTATAGAGCAGTAGCGTAGTCAATACTGCGTTACCGCAACATATTTATGAACAGCTTATGATTACATTTGTCTGAATTTGTTTTAGATTTGTATGATCGTTAAAACGCTTACAGTATTTTTTTTAAATTGGCACTGCACTTATATTTATGAACTCGACTGTACATAATTTACATTTAAATGATATTATTGAGCGTTTGTCAAACCTACCAAATTTGGGGCTGTATCATTGCGGCAGTTTTTTCACTCAATACCTTCATTTTCTTGATCGTTGACTAGGCAAAATAAATATGTGGCACAATAGCTCATACGCTTTCGGGCTCCGTTTTAAAAAAACCAAAGAGTCCACCTTTTGTTTGTGTGTACCGCCTCTGCTTGATGGGTTTATTTGCAAGCTGAACCTGAAATAATTAATAACAATAGTATAATACATGTATTAAACATATTATAAACGCTTACTTAAAATAATTATCTACTTTGAAAAAAGCATCAAAATATGTAACTGAAATACTTAATATTAATAATTTTAGAAGAATACTAGCGGCCGCCCGCGACTTCGTACGCGTGGATCTCGTTTTACCCTCTTCATGTATCTTACGCGGTTTAAATTTTTTCATACAAATGTTTTTTCCCGCTAATTCCCGTTCACGTGGGAATTTCAGGAATTCCTTTCTTAGTGCATCTCTACGGTACCTAAGCTACGTCCCTTCCAAATTTCAAGTGCCTAGGTTTAGCCGTTTACGCTGTGCGTTGATCTATCTTACGCGGTTTAGATTCTTTCATACAAATGTTTTTTCCCGCTTACTCCCGTTCCCGTAGGAATTTAAATAAATTAAATACATTATTATGATACCTTAGGACGCAGCAATAATATTATCCATAATGACAGATGTGGCTCTGATGTAGATGGCAGGATATAGTTTCTGAAATATTTAATAAAACATAATTAAAATTTATTACACAATTAAAAAATTAGCATAAAATAAACCTATAAAATTAATTAAGTATGATGGTATAACCTGTGTTATAACTATGTAAAATTAATTTAAAAAGATAGTTTTATAAGATAGAATACTGCAACCTCTACTAAATATAAATATATTGGCAAAATCCTGTAAAACTTAATGTACAATTAATTATCATACAAAACAATATAATTTAAATAACTCAAGAAAGAGTTTTCTTTGCAGAATTAATATAGGTATTGCTTACAAAACATTACAAAAGAAAAATTACTATCACGAAAAATCAGTTTAAATTACGTATTGAAATTATAAATTATGTTCAAAGAATATTGTAGGTGACTCATCAATTTAAAAGTACTTAGGTATTATTTACAACTGAGTTGAACATACCTTCACTCACAGCATTATCTGGCAACAACATTGAATTGAAGTTATCTCTATTAGCAGCTAGAAAGAAAAAAAATATAAATAATCATCTATTGCAACATCCTGTATTGAAATCTTAAATGTTAAAATTAATGTTTCAATTTTTAGTGGTAAGTTACCGTGTTTCTTTCTTTAATAATATAATTTATGTAAGGTGCCTAATCCAAACAAATAGAATAAGGATAATTTGTTTTATTGAAACATGTAGTAAAATATCTCTTTCTATTTTAGTTTTATTGACTAAGTAGATTGATCTTAAATAAAAGTAATACTTATTAAGAACATTGTTTACTTTTTTAGTCAAATCAAAAAATTAAACTTCTTTATTCGTATAGACTAATTAAATTAGTACCTACTTGCAAAACACTTTATGGTTGAATCTAGGTATATACTTACTTTAACTTACTGGATGACCTGATCAGCAACAGCTTGGATGGTCGCCGAGATGTTATTATTTTCTTCATGGATAAATAAAAAATAGGACATCCATTCATCATTGTCATAACCAATAGATTGTTTTAGATTTATTTCTCCTCAAAATGTGATTGGCAGACCTAAAACAAAAATCAGTCAGTTCAGTCCTAGGGAAATTGCAGCAAATTTTATAGCAATTTGGAAGGTTGTTTAATAACCTAAAAATATGACTTGCCTTTCTTTGACGAAGTTGCTCCTTTGTCATAGTTCCTGATAAAGGATTTGCAGGCAGGAGGTACTGTATCCTTAGAGCCTGCAATGCTTCATCACGTGCCAGAGAAAAAACCCTGGACTTGGTGGACGAGCAACCAGTCACGATGCATTTGGTGATAATAAGAAACCATCTTGTTTATACGGTAAACAATGTAAATACGGTAAAATGACCATTATTTGTTTGCTTTTATTTCCGAATATTTCGGAATCAAGATTTTTTTCTCGGAATTTCGAAAAGAAAGAATTGAGTGAATGAATGATTGATTGAATGAGCGAGCAAAATCAGCGAATGAATGAGTGGATACTGTTCTGTCAATGTCATTAAAATGACAGTTGACGTAAAGGATGCTCTTTTTTTTTTAATTGGCCCAATCCTACAGGCTATGTTTGCTGAGATTATGTGGATGCTCCTAGAAATGACATTTGACTAACCATCTGTCAAACACTATGGCGTTTCCACCCCGTGGTGAAGTGTCTTGTTAACATTGTATCAATCAAGTCAATAGTGTCGTGCAATTATTACGTTGTCTTACCAATTCACCTCACGTGAATACGTGTTAATGATACGTGCATTATTATTCTTGGCCGGAGAAATTGTGTAGTGCAGTTTTGCGACTGTACCGGGACAGCCACACTTCAGCACGATGCAGGGTGCTTATCAAAGCATTGAATTTTGCCGGTCCTAAGGCCGATCCTAAGCCCGGGTAAGTATGAAGGGAAAGTTGAATTATTTTTATTATTTTACCTAAGCGCCTACTAAAACCACCATCTAAAACTGTTCGCACCACTCAGCTGTTATGGCGGATCTTAAATTCACGAACTACGAACGACGCGCGATCTCAATTGGAGTTACACAGTAGGTATTATTATTAACTAGTGTTAAAAACTCACAGAAATACAACGTGACGTATTACGTAATTACTAAATTACTGTTTTCGTCCTTTGCCCTGCGTTCAATTACAATTCTAATTACCTACTTGAAAAGTTGCAATAAAAATAGCCTAAGGTAGGTAGCTAAGTAATACATTATTATTATTCTGTGATGATAACACTGAAAGCCGCTGTTTTGGCAGATCTTTGAATTACATATTTCTTTTAAAGTCGTAGTAGCCTCGTAACGACACATTGGTGTGTATTCGTAACGTATTCACAGTAGGTAGGTATTTCATTGTATTATTAACTTACAATTAGTGTTAACAGTCAGAATACCACGTAAAGAAGTACGTAAGTGTAATGAAACACTTATTAGAACTCAAAATTACTTGAAATGTTGCATTATAATGGTCTAAATTAGTAATAATAACACTGGAAGCGTGGTCAAGGCGTGAGCGAGACAGACAGATCAATGTGCGAGCGCGTACGACTACTCTACTGAATGAACGAGCAGCGGAGTGGCCCAGCTGTGACGCGTAAAATAGGGACTAAAGAAAATTTAATAAAAAAATTAACTTTATAAAAATTTAATTTTTTTTTTTACTTTATAATTTTCACACATTTCTACATAACCTGTTAAAAATTTTCCGGTGATAAAAAAGTAGTAGTGTATACCCACACACACACACACACACAGAGTCACATAGCCTTACTTTTGAAAAATACCTTATTATGAAATAAGTAGCTGTTTGTTTATAAAACTATTGAATGTAACCAAAACTATTGAATGTAACCAAAACTATTGAATGTAACCAAAACTATAATGATATCTAGCGTTATTCTAGTACTAGTAATACGTACTTGTGAGTTTTGGTGGCTTGTTTAACATAATTATGTATCTTTGTAACTTTAAGAAAGAGCGGGGCCTCCTAACACAGGTATTATACTTAAAAGGAGACCCCAGCCACTTGCAACAATTATGTTAACTTAAAAGATACTGAATAAATGTTTTTTCATTTTTTTTTTTCATTCTTTCTTTCTTTCCTCTTACGGGACTATTCCCACCTCTCGCTCCCACCGCTGCAACTCCTGTGTAGCCAGGATCTACAGCTGACCGCCAGTAAACCCAACCAGTGAAGGTCAAGTGTGCCAGTAACTTTCCCGGGGGGAAAGTTAAACTGTCATTGAACCCGCAACGAAATTAATCAGTAGAACATGGGAGGAGTCCTTCATTGCAAAGGTTTTGTAACCTTTATGAAAATTATATGCACCGATGACAATAATCATCAATTAAGGGGACTATCTTATGAGCTATTTCCTTACCTTAGCCTTCAACGAGCCATCCTCCCTCTCAATATCATTAGGCAGCAGCGGGAAGGGCAGATGACTTCGAACATAACGAGGGTGGGGGAGCCGGTGTTTGACCAGGTCCACAGAGGTGCCCTTCATGGACTCGTTGACCCACTGCAGGTTGCCGTCCACCATGATGCAGGATAGCTCCACCAGCGGACATCGGATCTGGTGGCAGATGGAGCAGTTAAGGATTGCCAAATGCTGGCCTCGAAGCGCTGGTAGAGCAAAAAGATTATAAGACCTGTAAAGGCTCCTTAAGAGCAAAACTTTTTTATTTTTTATTTCAATATTTGACGTAGTCCTTGCAGACAAACTGAATTTTACGCTGGTGAAGTCGCGGGAAAAAGCTAGTTAAAGATATTTTTTTAAATTTCCATGCTGTAAAAAGTTTTCCTCAGTAAGTATGTAACAAAGGCCCTTTCTCCAGGAAGTCGGTGCATCAGGTGGATCTAACTGACGTTACATAACGCAGTTTGGCCACTTGCGCAAACGCACCAGGGTTAAAGATTTATTGTACAGACGACGGCACGTCAACGTAACCACTGTGGGTTCTTGTGCAGTTGTAATAGGGGCGAGTTTGGAAAAAAAATAGGTAGCCTGGTGTGCTATCGCGTGTACAATGATTAACGATAACGTTGCAAGTTAACAGCCAGACAGTTCGGACATTTTATGCTAATAAACTGATTTGATTTGACACATTGGAATGTATGTTAATATTTGCTAATAATATAATATTATTACTTGATACTTTATGACTCATTTGCCTCGATATTAGGGAGGGTCGTGTTCCTGCAGTAGAGCTAAATGACTGATGATGATGGTGAAACTTTGAATAACATTACAATACCCGCAATTTAATAAAGTTATATTCTTTACAATTTTTACTTATTCCATATCAGATACATTTCCTTTATTTTCAGTCACTGAAAACTTAGTTTTATTTATTTATAATTATTATCCTTCATTCTATCTTAATAAGTACCGACTTGTCTCTAACTCTAGTCACTAACAACGTAGCGCGACGCTACAAAATGCAAAGCTCGTACAGCGGTCGCTTAAAGTGCTTAAAAATTTAAGATAGTCTAAGTAGGTACCTACAATGAAAATGTAATAATATTACGTAATTATAATCTAGATGATGTAATTCCTACATAAGCATATGCTTTAAAGTTTAGTTTCCTACAATCTGCTTGTTTAAAATTACTCTAGTATATGAAAACCAGAAGGAAGTGAAACTTACTTGTTGTATTGATTTAGCGCCTTCGTAGTCCAAATCGTGACCAACCAGCCAGACCATTTCTTGAGCCCATGTTGAACCTACGTAGAATAAAATTTTCAGTTATACCTATTAAATTTTTGAAATGCATTTTATCCAAAACAGATGTTTATCAAATGAAACGCATTTTTATTTATAGATTGATAGGGATTAGGTACAGACGTGTTATAATGATAACGATAAACTTTCAATGTCTCATTTTTAAAAGAAAACGTGTTACCATTGCGTTATCGGGTCGAATCAACCTTAAATACATCTAGTTTTCGGTGCGGCGCAAATAATGCTCACTAATTGCTGAATTACTATATTTAATCTTAATCCAAATTCGTCCGTCAACGGCGTTATGATTAATTAAATATGACTCTATCAAACGAGAATTCATCCTGATAATAGCTACTACTACTACTACTACTACGCCTAGACTAGTTAGTAGTAAGCTAAAGTATTATTACATCAGTTTTTAGGTAATGAGTGTAACTAAAAAGTGGAAAACAAGTTATGTTCACGGTCTAGTTTTTTTGTAACATTGAATAATTTAAGAAAAAGCATCATTTTTATTTTACGTTTCTTAAAGATTTTAATGGGAGCATTTGATAATTTTTTTTGATGTCTACTTATTGCCTACTCTTTTAGCTGTCGAACGAATACACTTTTAATGCTTGTAGGCCCTGTACCACAGAATAAGTAATAGTACAGGTACAGAAGGATTACTCCGCAAGACGATTTAAATAAATGCGAGTCTTGCTACGACGCGATACAGTGGAATTCAGCTCGCACAGCACTACGTACCTACAATTTTATTCACCTACAAGTTTTGTCTCTTTCTATCGCGTGCCTCTGAACTCTTCTTACGCTGTTAGGGTTGCTGTCTAGTGAAAAAATAATTAATCTAGGTACTTATTTGTAATGAGGTACGTATGTAGGTAAGTATGCATTCATTATGGAGGCCTTTGTCCAGCAGTGGACGTCATTTGGCTGAAACGAACGAACGAATTCTGAGCAGTAGTCATGGTAGGTTAGGTTCCTATACTATCGTAAGAATTATTGATTACCTTATGGCCTACATACCTTTCAGCATCTTTGGGAAGCGAAAAAAAAGATAAATCCGGTAGATTTCTTTTCGAATTTTAACACCCGAACGCCGCACAATATTTCTTTCTCTTTATGTCCATTTTTAAATAATACTTCGATCATAGAATTATAATCATACTACAACGCACGCCAGCGTCCTGACGGGCGCGCGCGTGACACTCGACTGATATAATACCCGCCGGCGGGGCGCTTCGCTGTAGGTAATTATCGGATGTACCGCGCGGAGTGAGCCAGGCCTGCCTGTACATCGGTAGATATTGCTAAATAAATAATTAATCCACCCGGACTCAGAAACCCAAAAAAAAATAATTAGCTGCAATTTTTTCCAAGTAGGGATAAAATGTTTCATTCCAGTGGATTTATCCATAAAATCGATCACAATTGCGCCCTAACGGGTCGGACACCGGTGACCAGACACACTTTATATATAATATACAATGTATGATATACAGTGTATATCGACTTTTATACAGACATTGTAGTTACATCACTAAAATTTCATCGGTGCATTTTCTTACTAGTGCGGATCTTAAAGATCTGATAGATTTAATTACTTATAACTTACATTGTTTTAGTCAGATTCAACTGAAAGTTGTTCAGTTATTCAAGAACACGTTGCTTTAAAAAAGAATACACTAGTAATTATTTACATAAAAGGGTAGGTAATTAAGTCGAACAGGTCTTTTCGACCCCATAACGCACCCCGGGAAAGTACCTAAGGCAAAGGGTCGAATAGATCCGATATCGCACCTACGAAAAGTCTCATAAAAAGAGCCGCAGTGAGCGTGAAACTAAAGAAGAACAATAAAAATACTTAAATGAGGGGGTGCTATTCTAAAGGGCTATCGTTGCTTTTAATTATTTTTGACGTTCATAAGTGCCAAAGAACTGACCAAAATTTAATAAATATTTTTGATTTGATTTGATTTGTAAGCCGTGTGGTGACGGCAGAGTAGAATACATTTGTCACCAACCCCTACTCTTCCCGCGGGTGTCGTAAGAGGCGACTTAGGGACTACACATCAAACAGAGAATGGGCAGCAGCGCTCTCTGAAAAACATCAATCTTTTAAACTGCGATCTCCAACCCGCCTGCCTAGCGTGGAGATTATGGCAAAACCCTCCACTATAGTGGAGGAGGCTCATAGTCCAGCAGTGGACTGTAAAGGGCTGTTGATGATGATTTGATTTGTAAAAATATGAATTTCAAATTTACAGTTGCATAAGCCTAGGCCCAGACCACCGATTTTTAGTTAGCCGATAGTTGGGCCCGATTCTAATTTGTATGAAGAATCGGCCGATACCAAATCAGTGTGATGTGCGCACTTTCATACATCTCCGCACTGATTAACAGCCCGACCCAATATCGGCCAACTAAAAGTCGCTGGTCTGCGCCTAGGCTTAATTATAACTTACCAGTTCTAGGATACGAGCACATCCACACGTCATCCTCCCGGACCTCCACTCCCAATATGTCCTCACCAATTTGCCTAAACTCAGCTGGCAGGATCGCACCACTAGGCTCCACCAGGATCATACAATCTTTTTTCTTGAACATGCGATCTAGGGCTTCCCCCGCCTCGTCTTCCAAATTTGAAAACGTGAGCGATTTCGTTTTCATTTTTTTTTCTTCTTTTCAAATTGGTTTCAAAAACGACCAGTGACGACGCGACCGGCGCGCGCGCAGCTAGGAAACGTATTGGTCGCGTGCGCAGTCTGAGAAACATGCATTATCCGTAACTCTCACTGCGTCATAGTTCACTTTCGTTTATGCAGGAACTGCGTTGTAAATAGCCGTACACACTTGCAGTAACTGGTTTGGGGAGCTTTTGCATTAAGTAGGTTGTGCCGAGTGAAATGTTTGCTCATCGTTTTATTAGCTTTCGTGAAAGGATTCGTTTATGGAATTTAATGTCTACTGAATATGTAGTTAACAAATTATTACCCGCGGCTTCGCCCGCGTGAATTTTGTCTGTCACAGAAAAACTTTATCGCTCGCGTACCTACTTGTTTCAAAACCGGGAGCTCAGGAAAGGTTGATCCTTTCCTGGGCTCAAACTATGTCTACCAAATTTCATCTAAATCATTTCAGTGGTTGAGGCGTCATCATAAGTAGGTAAATAATTGAAAGCGTAAAAGATAGAGTTAATTTCGCATTTAATTAATTTTGTATAGGTAATGAGGTAATGGAATTTTAGTCTTAGATTTCTAGAGCAGAGAATCTAAATTAAAACGTATGATCGATCATATTGAATTGAATTGGTTTAATTATTATTATTATTTGGTAATAGCGTGAATTTATTTTCAGCTTAACCCTGAATCGATTTTTAAGTGTCATTTCCAAAATGTAAATCTCAACTCAATCCATCCTGTGTAATGGAAATTCAAAATGTTCCGGGTACTCACGCGTAAAGTGCAAGCATGCAGTCAGTGCATTCGTCTTCGGAACGTTTCCGTTACGACTGATTTGAATTTAGGCCTCGTTTACACATGAGCTAGAAATGATACGATGCGCTCGAAGAATGATGACGATCAACAAACGTGAAGTTTGAAAAAGAAAAGAATTGTTAAACAAACATTGGAACGGACTACCCAAATGGAGAATTTATGAGACAAACATTAATATAAAATACTTACTCAAAATGGGGAACCAATGTGATGAAAATTGCTGAAAACTTACATTGACTTCTGCATTCAATTTTCTTTACTTACTTACCTTACTATAATTGAAAACATCGAACTGCCTAAGGCGGGATTTGAACATACGAATTTCCCTCTTTCATTTCCAGTAAGAAAAAAATTACGTATCTTTTTTTTTCATTTATTTACCAAATAAAAAGAATTACAGACAAAATTTGTTTTGACAGCATTCAGGAAACCACTAAGGTTTGTGTTGATGCTGTTGCAGTTCTACATCGATACTTATGGTTACAATAATAATAACAATTAATTTCGCAGGGCAGCTTTGTGGCGAGCTGTTGGTGAGTAGCGACACCACGGGGCCAGTTGTTAATCCGAGTGCTCCCGAGAGTCGATCAAGACCCTCGTCTTCGGCTTGCCGAAGTGGAAACCGAGAGGGTCTGCAGGACTTTCACCTCTGGCTTGCCTTAGCCGGCCGGCCAGCTAGAGCTATATCGCACCCCCCCTGGAACAAGACTAAGTATGCAAGTCCACTTGTGCGATATTTTTTTTATTGCACTAAAAAATCAAGAAGGAGGTAATACATATTGTCAATTTTTTTCATAATTTTTCTCTTAAAATGAAGAAATTATGTACAAATATGTAAAATATTGCAACATTAAAATATCTAAATTTCCATAACAAAAACGAAGTAAATACATTTGCACTTAATTGTTTAATAAAGTTCCGTATCAATATTAGCATATTAATATTTACGTACATCTTCCACGAAGACTTTAAAAAATATTTTCGCGTATCTATTGTTGCATACTTATTTTAGGATATTATTCAAATTCAAATTCAAAACGTTTATTTGCCAAAAACACAGTAATACAGGGTGACAATATTAAATAGGATCATGTGTTTAGTCTGCTCGCAGACGTGCAAAAATTACAGGATTCAATAGTATTAATGTCAAATAATTAAGAAAATGTCAATGTAAAATTCAATTAATAGTATTAATGTCGCCAATTAAAATATTCCTTATAACTATAAAAACATTTGTCCAAAAGCCAGCAAGTCAATCTGCTTTTAAATATAGGGCCTTCCAATTAAAATATTCCTTATAACTATAAAAACATTTGTCCAAAAGCCAGCAAGTCAATCTGCTTTTAAATATAGGGCCTTGGAGTACTTTAAGTTCTTCCGGTAGTAGGTTATACATAACTATACTCGTGTTATATGCATTTCTTTTACAAATATCCTTGCGACAGGGAGGTTGATGCATTAGGCTTAAGTATTGCTGTCTTATATGAGCTCTTACAGTGACTTCTCTGCGGGTCTTGTAATAGCTGGGGAAAGACTTTACAAAGAGGCAGCTTTCCCTGATATAGATGCATGGAAGCGGAAGCAAGCTAAACTGTCTAAAGAGGGGCTTGCAACTATCCAGGTACCAGACATTGCACAAAGCGCGAATGCATCTTTTTTGTATTTTGAATACTCTATCTATATCTACCGAATTACCCACAGAACTATACCATAATTCAGTACCGTCGATATGTATCCATGGTATGCCGTGAGTGCAGCTTCGACCAATTTTTTGGTGGGTATCGTGGTGCAAGTTTAGTTGCTTAGTTTTTCCACGAAACTTTTGTGCACATTATGCTGGTAATTTTGTGCAAGTCTAGATGCCTAATCCTTCCACGAAACTTTTATTCGAATAATAATATATAACATTTTTTTACGTAGATTATCTTTGTGCAAGTCTAGTTGCCTAATTATTTTACGAAACTTTTGGCGATGTTGTGTTTTATACCGATATTGATACATTTATTTAGATGTAATTTAGTCATTAACAAAGCACAAATTAACTTAGTTTCAGTTATTTAAGTATCCGTACCACTACTTCTTGCACTAAATACCCTTGTAAGACTATCAGATCTTGTGTGTTTATCAAAAATTCGTACCAATGATGGTGGTAAAACGTGGTAAAATTATCGGTATTTATGAGTACAAGATCCATTTTAAATTCTGTCTCTCTCTTCAGTGAATCGTTATCGTAGTAATCGTGATAAATATTCATCTTCCAGAGCCGCATGAGTTCATTTATCAGCTTCTGCGTGTATTGCCAGCGTAACAAGGTTTGTATCTTTACGTCTTTCAAAGCAGTAAGCAACAATCGGTGCGTCCCTAATTATAAAATGACACAAGTTTGTATGTATTTTAAGGATTATTGTCATCAAAAGGACATAATGGTCAGACGTTTAAAAATGCAACAACCTGATACAAAACTGATGCCATATTTTCGTATGTACGATGACCAGTCAGTATTCTTTTCAGGTGGTACTTGATCGACCGGACGCCAGCTTCCCGCAGACCTCCACAGATTGGACTTGTCACTGGAATATAGTGCCATTAAGTGCCTTCTATATCTAGTGTTGACCTTATTTGTCCAGTAAATTAAATTATTTTTCCAGGCCTTATGAAACTCCTGGCTCAGACAAAGTTCCTATCCTGGTTGCTTCACAGGTCCGGTCACTCTTCAACAAAGCGTATAAAAGCACCTATAGGTTTTGGACCAAATTAAAATTGTTCTTTCTTTCTTTAAAGGTTCAGCTAAACCAGTGGTTCTTAACCGGTGGTCCGCGGACCACTGGTGGTCCCTGGAGGCATTCCAAGTGGTCCACGAAGTGCACTTGCACACCTTGGTCAAAACCAATTTTAACTGATTTTTGCAGTCAAACTGGTTTTGACCGATTGAGGTGGTCCCTGACAAGACAGAATCAGCCGGCGTGCAGTGATGGCGATCAGACAAAATGCATCGATCGCTATCGCTGCGCGCCGGCTGATCGAGTGTGATAGGATTCGAAAGTGATGTCACCAACGAGTTCAATGTGGGTAACTTTTGTAGTCATGCAGACAATAAATATCACTATATTATAGGCTTCTATAGTTTTGTTCCCTTGGACATCAAAATTTGAAAGGGTCCTTCAAAATCGTCTCCCTTGTTCATGAATTGTCTAGATTGAGTAACTTGCTGTTCTGGTAAATCTCCCATTACTTAATTTAGCACAATTGAAATATCTGTGAACTTATTTTCTTCGCCTTGATAATCCAAAATGTGGAGCTGTATCAGCTTTCTTGTGAATTAACATAATGTCAGTATTAATATAAACGTTTTCGACAATCTCCACGACGCGGTTTGCAACAATAGATTTCCACCTATTCGTCTCTCCAGACAGCTAGGTGATCACAATAGAAAAATCTGTTCATAGTGTGCGAACATCTGTGAGGTTGGTATTCTTCACATTATTTCTTCTCATTTGCTTCATCCAGTTTACTAAAAGCACCATATAGCTCAAGACGTGGTGAAAGAAAAACAGGTTTTAGAGAGCACTTGAGTTTTTTAGCAATTAATTTCGTTTCAAACTTCTATTGACTTCATAAACTCAACGCAGAACTAGGTAGCAAAAGGTATTTGACCGCAATTTCATGTGATGTTAAGTGAGATGCAGTATAAGATGGTAGATATCTACCTGTAAGTGCCTATAAGGTCCGGATTATAGTTCAGGAGAGAGCAGCAGGCAGCGACCTGTTCGTATTATAGTATTGAAGTGTAACCTGGTGGATGGTCATATCAGATGTATTATTATCTGCTCTGTAAGTTCTCATTAAATTATAGCATTATAGCTTCAATTGACCAGTCCGCTCCTGATAAAAGGTTGTTGATATAAAAATATTGTTTTATTTTCAAGATTACGTCACTCGACCTATCGGTAGGTCCTCGGGAGCTTGAGCGATTGGAAAAACATTTTATGATCAGTTACTCGTAGTAGCGATTATTTAGAGCTTGGATAATAAATTATAGTTGTTGCAATTCACGAAGCTTTGCATGTGGTTAATTACATTAATCAGTACACGCATCAATTTTGTTCAATCTTTTTGTTTATTAATAAATAAAAATATATACTAAAATTGCATACATATTTGTTTGTATTGGTCTGGGTGTTTTCTTTCCATAATTTATGTATAACGTACCTATGTACGGGGCTCTGTATCGAAAATCACTATGAGCATCACACGCGGTTATCTGCCGCAGGCACCCGCTCTGAGCAATAATTTTAAATACTTACTACCATAAGTAATGTAATATTTCACAACGTAAAAGAACGTTATCCTTTCTACGAATTTATTTAATTACAAATAGTTCGAGGAAAAACTACGTAAACCACACTTACACGTTGAATGCACGACTAAATCTGAACGCCAATAAATGGTTATCTGCAATAAAACCAAACAGCAAGTATTCCTTAACATGTCAACAATGCAATATTCATAATTACAACAACAATTACAACAACAATTAGTTAAATATGTTTCGCGGAATAAGTACGCAACGCTCTTTTTTAAGTTTTTCTCAAAACCTATTAAGTGTATTTTAAATATAAATACATAGGCCCCTCACAGACATTTTTAGCTATCTTTTGATGTATAACACATATTTTTAATAATGGTAATAAATTTTTAAGACAGTTTTTTTACGCTCCTGAAAAGTTGGCATTTTTCACTTGCGTACTTATACCAGGAAGGGTGCGATATGCTCCAGGGGTGAAAGTGTTAAAGGGCATAACGCCGCGAGTAACTTCGGAGAAAGCGCAGCACACCTCTCTACACCCCTGAGCTGGCAGACGCCAATGTTGCCCCTCAGTCCGGTCTATACGACCCATGACGCCAGGGGGGGGCCATTTAGTCGCTGGCTAGTCACCGCCTGCCATTTTTTCAGTCCGAGACTATGAACCAGGCAGGTGACCCGTAGTCTCCATCCATAGCCCAGTAACCAGTCTATCCATCCTTCATCCATAACCCTAATCCATTCTCCAATAACTGCAATAGCTCCTGTGCACAGGCTGGGGATGGTATCTAGCTACATCCCATGATATAGTCAGAGACTAGATCCAGCATGTGCACCACTTTCACTTTTGTCAATTATTTTGCGCTTAAAACGGCCTCTACGTGTTGGATCTGTATCCCCACGCAAGCCTTATAAAGGACCGGGCCACTTTTGACCCGTGAGCTCCAAAGCGTACAAACAATTAATCCAGAATCTAAACAATACCCGATATGTTGACATCTCATTTATTTCATATTCAGAAGCAAATCCGTTTTAATTTTATGTTTAATATTAATTGGCGTTATAATATATTATTTTTAAGTTCCGAGGGTAACTCGCGGTAACAAATACGTCGCTGTGCGCTTGCCGTAGGTATTGTTTGCTCGGCGTGTGCAAAGCCGGCCCGCAGCGACCGCCCGAGTGAATACAGGGTGAACGCGTTGTTCTCGTAGCATTTCTTCGAAGAAATATTGTTTAAGAAAAACGTTTTTAAATTGTGAATGAATGGGTAAGATTTTGCAATGTTGAAATAAGCTAATATCGTCATCTAGAAGTTGGTTTTTAATTTTAACAGAAACTATATTTTTTTTATTTTTTACTTGAAGCTTATATCTATATTTTTTCGAGGTATGATTATTGTACGTACGAGTACGACCATAGCTACATAGTCCATATTGAATATACAATGTGTCCGGGCATGTAGTGATCAAACTTTAAGGGCGTAATCTATGGACAAATTTATCGACAAAAATACTTCAAATTTGGGGCTTGACCCATTTCTCGCAAAATGACAAGGATTATTAATAGCCAATAAAATTCTCTACAAGTAGAAGTAGAAAACAGATGTACAAAACGAATGTAAATTTATCAGTCTACGTCTATTAGTTTCGATGTAATTGTTGAATAAAGACCCCTTCCCAGCTATTCCATAGCGCGGCTAGTATGTAATCGGAATAGGTTGTGTAATTCTTTCAGGCAGTGCATTTTCGCATGTCGCGTGCGCTATGGAAACCGCTGGGAAGGGGTATCTTTGTTCAACAATTACGTCGAAACTAATAGACGTAGACTGATAAATTTACATTCGTTTTGTAGAATAGCTCAAATACTAATAATACAATGCAAATAAAACATACCTTAACGACCTGGTTTTTCTTGTGTTGGGAAATAACTGAAAAAGAAGTAAAAAAAATATGTTTATTTCTAATTAAATCCATTCTTACACCCTAAAAATGTATGAAACTAGTATCTGTTTTCTACTTCTACTAATAGATAATTTTATTGGCTATCGCATGATATAAAATTTTTGCTTATTAGTGTTAAACTACCCACGCTATCACTTGTTTTTGAAGGAAGAGGTGAAAACTTAAAATTAAAAACTTAAATGCTTGTAAATTTGCGAGAAATGGGTCAAGCCCCAAATTTGAAGTATTTTCATCGATAAAATTGTCCATAGATTACGCCCTTAAAGTTTGATCACTACATGCCCGGACACACTGTATTATGAATCAGCCATTGCGTGATACAACATTAATTTAGTTTTGAATGGTATGCGCTTTTTTTAAATTATTATATTGGCCAAAAATTGTCTTAATTTATTACAAATGTGTTGAACATGATTGGACCAGTTGAAAGTATCATCAATTATTAACCCTAGGTATCTTATGCTATTTATTACCTCCAGCGGAGGGCAGCTGCATGTACACACTAATGTATGCAGGCAGTTGTGGTTATGAGCTACTATGGGATTGGGCGGTATTCGTTTCATGTCAGGAGATTTTATGACCATGAGTTAAGTTTTTTCGCAGTTAATTACTAGACCTGCATCGTGACACCATCGTAATAGCATACTTATTATTATTCTGTGATAATAGTGCATTTAGATCAGATTATAGTAGCGCACAAGCTTTTTGCGGGTCTTTATCCGCAATGTTAAGGCACGTATCGTCGGCAAACTGATAGCAAGTACAGTTACTGAGGCAATTGCTCATGTCAAGAAGTGGAGAGGTCCTAATACAGAGCCTTGAGCCGTGCCAACCGTTGCCTCGACAGATTCACTTAACGATTGGTTAATTTTAACAAAGTATTTACGATTTTTCAGGTAGTCCTCGCACCATTTATGCAATGGTCCGCGTATAGGCCACATTTGTCGAGCTTATGAACTAGTTATCTATGTTCTAATGTGTCAAATGCACGTGAGAAATCAATAAAGAGAGCCATTACAATTTTTTTATTGTTTAAATGCCCGTTAACCTCATCTGTGAACTTAGACAATAACTCTGCTGTACCTTTGCCGTACCTATCTACAGTGCGACATAAAAGAGTAGAAATTAAATGAGAGAGAGCACCACATTTTGTGGCACCACTGTCGTTCACATAGCAACCCTGATAGTGCGACTAGATTGCTCTTGCTTGATGCTTTTTTTTAGTATAAAATTATTATATGAGTATTATTTTATATCAGTAGTATGTAGCATTAAAACAGCCATTGTAGGTACTCATAAGTTATATCTTTATCAACCTTTTGATGCGGTCTTCTTTAAAAGACAATAATCTAATCACAACATAATTACCTATATCTTTATCATATCTTTATTATAATTAATACGTAAAAAAATCAGCACCCACATTCGTGACATTCGGTAGGTATTTTTGGAACCTTGCTTCGCTATTCTTCGCACTGTACCTACCTACTTTTTTACAAGCGTTATATTGTTGACTTCACTTGTTAGTATGTGTGGGACAAATCTTGCAACTGAATTTAAGACCACTTCTCCTCAACCGATTAATCTGAAATTTGGTATACTTATGTAAGTACGATGACAATGCAATGTTATGGTACCATTGAGCTGGTCTGATGATGGAGTCAGGAGGTGGCCATAGGAACTCCTAAACGAAACGGCGGAATCGCATCGAATTTGGGTTCCTTGGATGTGCCTTTTTGAGCACTTTAGTGGTAGATGATGCTCAGGGTCCTGATGATGGATTCGGGAGGTGGCCATAGGAACTCCTAAACGAAACGGCAGAAACTCATCGAGTTTGGGTTCGTTGGATTTGTCTTTTCGAGTAGTTTAGTGCTAGATGATTTCCAGGGTCCTGATGATGGAGTCAGGAGGTGGCCATAGGAACTCCTAAACGAAACGGCGGAAACTTATCGAGTTTGGGTTCGTTGGATTCGACTTCCCGAGCACTTTGGTGCTAAATGATGACCAGGGCCCAGAGATTGAGACACAACTAAAAAGTGTAAAATAAAATTATAATTAAAAAAAAACTTTTTTAAAAACAAGCTTTATCCTGAAATGCAGTTGTACTAAAACGAAAAAAATAATTGTATGCTATCGCGCATGGAATTTATTTCTCTTTTTTTCTGTTTGCGCAACAAGCTTTCGAAATTCTTTGAACCTAACATTTTAGGTTATAGCTTGTTTTTAAAAAAGTTTTTTTTAACTTTTTATTAGGTGTGCATAAGTAGAACAACAAAAATAAAATTAACTGGAGTAAAATAAGCCCACATTTACAACTTACAAAAGATTTTATGTGATCGATTCTATGAAGTTCACTAAGTTCGTCATACGTTAATTTAAGACACGAAACATTGAAGACTTTACTTCTTAAGATATTATTTACATTGCTGGGAACCGTTAATCAAATAATTAACTTCGTTTATCCATTCTAAAAATTAGCTTCGTTAAACGATAAAACGTTACATTTCGGAAGATTTAACATACTTATACGTGATAAAAATTGAAACGAAAAATCTTTTTTCCGAAACTGACAACTCTTTTGATGCCATCGTGTAGGGGACCTCAAACCGAGAAAAATGGTCACATAGTTCATCCCCGTAGGACCAACCATCTGCCAAAAAGTTCAAATTTTCGCAAATCTATGCTGCCCTCATCTAGATCATGTCGAACCAAGGCGAAAAGGTCATGTAGCCCACTCTCGTAGGACCAACCCCCTCCCGTTTAGAGCTATGCTTATTATGTACTCATTAATTTCTGTCGGTATGACCTTACCTTTACTGTGGTTTACGTGCGTAACGTGTAATTCGCAAGTTAGGAATACCATCTGCAAGTTTATGCAACAGCTTATTATGTAATAACCGCCTAATCTAAGGGAAACTTTATTAAAATTATGTTACGAGTAATATTAGGGCCATTCTTAAATTTGTGCCAATTTTTTTAAAAAAATTAAAGATTTTTTTTTTAACTTTTTGCGATGTGTATCGAAAGTATAAACCAAAAGCATACTTTTGATGTATATGGACAACCTTAAAGCCCTCGGAAAGGAAACAAAATAGCCTACGTAAACACGGCTGTGACACTGCATGACACGGATGTGACAGTTTTACATTTTTACTGTAAATAATAATATTTATGTTGTTAAATTTATATCATAATAGTTTAAATTGATTAACAATAAAATACACTAAATTCGTTTCATCAACAAAGGTGTTATTTGGTAAATTATGTACTTTTTTCTGAACATCCAAAAATTTAATTAAAATTGAGATCAAAAATACCGTCAGGTAGTTAATATATCTACTAGATAATAAAAAAATAGTCTTTCATATTATTGGCACTATCTGATCATGCTTCCGATATGCTACCTACATGGTTTCGATATGATAATATGCTTAACAAATTAGTAAATCTTAAACACAGTAGGTACCTAATTGAGTATCAAATGAGATTTCTGTAGGATTCACATAACAGTTGGTTTTGACAACTTAAACATGTTTCATAGTCACCGTACCACTAAAAATATGGTTAATAGCAATTCCTTTTAAAACAACTCCGACCACCTCTGCAGGGCCTTACCGGGAGCTGTCTCAGTAAAATTTGATATTACTGCAGAAATGAGAAAGTGCAATAATTTTTCCTTCGTGGCATCTAGAAAATCACACTAGCGAAAAATAAGTACACTTACTAAAAGGCTACTCCTAAAAATTGCACAATACACAAAATAATTTAGCAGAACAACAAAAACTATTAAAATAATAAAAATAGAATGTCACAACCACGCGTTGTAATGTCACGACCATGTACTTAAATAGTTTGCGGTAGTGACACATTTTTAATACCATGGCCGTGACAATTTGGAATGTGTCCGATATATCCAAAAAACTATCTGTGAATTAGCAGATCTTGTGCAATTATCTGAAACTATACTGCATGAGGTACATAATTATGTTTTATACAATAGCGTGACATTGAATTTGATACCTACCTTTAAAAACCGTACACGGGATGGACGTGATAAGGTTGTCCCTTTTTTCAAATAAATAGGAAATAATTTTTTGCGGCTCACTCACTACGTTCAGCCATTTGCAAATTTAATAAGATGACAATGTTACTGTTCTAAAAAAACTTAGCAAGGGATGTCAATATCAAAGATAGTTTTTTACCGAGTTACGCATATTTAAAGTGGCGCACGTGGTTGTGACACAAAAACTGCTCACACAATGTTTGGTGTTCAAAATCAAAAATGGTAATTATTATTGATATAAATTTTTAACAGTCTTATATAACATGTATTAATCTTGCATAATTACTGTAATATTTATCAAAATAACATAACATCTCTTCAGAAAAAAATATTGTATGTCCAAATCCGGGAATCTCACACTACACGGTCCGTGACATTTTGGACTTGTAACTTTTTTTTAATATTCTTCTAATAGTTTTATGATAAAAATGATATTGGGCCTTGATAATAGAGGTATTTTACTAAGTAAATTAATATACAGTGCACTGATTTTCTTTAAAAACATATGCTATTCTTACATCTCACACAAAAATGCGTAAGAATAAGAATGGCCCATTAACTAGTGGTTTTCCATTTCCACCACAATTTTGTTTTTACGTTAGCTAATAACTACCTAGGTACTCGAAAGATTAGGAACTTGACTCGGGGTGTGCATTGTAATCATCAATCAACAATTAATTATTTAATTAATATTTTAATTAATTAGATTAAACAGATAAAATACTACATGACTAGAGCTGCCATCTATTACAATTTTCCGGAACCTTATGCTCTCGCTCATTTGCCCGCGCTTGCCAAAAACTTTTTTCTGTCTCTTTCACTTACCCCACACAAGTCTCCCTCCAACCGTAGCCCACATCCGGTTTTCATCGATCGAAAAAATGACAGGTGACGTCAGATTCATTCGTCGTAGACGTCAAACACGAAATTGTAAACAAATAATTTAAATTTTTTTTACTTTACCAAATAAAATGTCCAAAGTAACAAATGTGAACTCTAGTTTAGCGTATGAAATTCTGCTTTACTTAAATAGTTTTTATTTAGGTATGTTCTTCGTGTGTGAAGTCGCTATGGGGATTCTAAAGGCGATAAATGTTTCTTATCCAGAGAATGCCTTGCTGACTGAGGCAGGAATATTTTGTGCCCTCTGTCTGGTCGAAGTGATCCGAATTTTCTTGGGACGAAGAGGAAATTTGGCTAGCAAAAGTAAGAAACTATAAAAGTGCTTTGTTTGACTTCCATCTACTATGCCTGAAGCATAAAAGAAATTAACATTTTGGTTTTCCCTTTACAGAAATTCCAGTATTCTTCTCAGTAATCCTAACAATCCCCTCTGCAGTAGGAGTGTGCTATTTTTTAATTTACCAAACCTACATTCTCCGCCTGGAATACATTTGGTGTGCTGTGATGCTGATATTCCATGCCCTGGAGCTTGCCTTCGCCATTCTCTTCATATTTACTGTGTGTAAACACCAGCAGTTTAAATAGAATACATTTACAGAGAGCTCTTTGCCAAAGAAATATTAATGCCAAATGTTTGATATTAGAAAAGAAATTAGAATTGTTTCTCTGACTCATATTGCATACTCTGAAGTAAGTTTTTGCAACCTTATTCATCTTTAGTGTATAAATTTCTTGTTTGAATAGCATAATTTTAAACGTTACTATTTTATTGAAGTAATGGCCAAAGATAAATCTAATGCCAAATGTATTTAAGGACAGTGATAATAATACATTACATTCCATTGTTTTTAATCTATTGTGTAAATTTTGCAATTCATCTCTTTGAAATGTTTGATAGGCAAGTGTGTACATACAATGCATTTATTATTAAACTAAATCTGATATTTGCTTCAGATACAAAATATTGTAAATTGGTACTAAATAGTAACATTAAAAGCTCAATATTATATTTTAATATAATGTGTAATATAACTATGAGAGAGATAGAGAGATTATGAACGGTTAACTCCAACAAGATCTGATAGTAACCAGTAATTGGTTCATATTATTGCCATTTTTATTTAGTAGATACTAGTCTTTACTATTAGAATAAGTGAACACACTATTTTTAATACAATGTAAACAGGTTTGTTTTAGAATAAACACTGATATAGTCTAACAATAAGTTTTATTAACAAATCTACAAAGAACTTATTTAATTATTCTTGACTTGGTGGTTTTATGTGTTCTGGCATTTTCTGACATTCCACTTTTGTGACCTTTAGAGCACATCCTTCTGGGAGATTTCTTTCAATGTATTCCAAGTATGTGTCGCAAGTTGATCCAGTAAGTCGTTGCAAGTGTAAGAATCTGAAGTATGTACGGATTTCATATTGTACTCTATGTTTTTTGTAAATATGCACAGCTCTGAGTAGAGTGTGCCTTTCTTTTTCTGATTTTCTTAAGGCCCAACTGAAAGAAAAAATACAATTTTAAATACAATCATGCTGACAACGTAAAGATTTGGTAAAACCCATCACTCTAAGCAGTCACATGAGACCACAGTAACAATTTATTTCTATTGTATTGATTCATGGGTCTGTGTAGTAATAATAACTTTATATTTATTACATTTGATAAATACAAGACCTCTTTAATTCAATGTGTAATATTTTTGGTTATATCAGGTATACAAACTTTTTAGTGACTTCAATGCCCAAATGGGAAGCAGCTGCCACACAAAACCAGGAGTAACTCAACAGAACTGCGGGATCTATGCCTCTCATCTCCAACTCCACTCTCTTAAACAGTTTATCGAGTTCCACTGTCGATGGGACATCTTCTAAATTTGGAACTGGAGTGACTGGTGTTACGGTGGTTGAAAGAGGCCGCAAACTGGCGTGATTGTTGACGAACGCATTACGTACGGCTGGCGCTGAACGCCAGATACTCTAAAATGATAAAGTTTCATTTAGAAAACGATACAATAAAGTAAATAAGATGTATTAGGAACATAACCTCACCCTGACAAGATTCATAAGAGGCGATTGTTAACAACGAGTCGGTATCTGAAAACTGAAGCTATTATTTAGTGAGCCGCAAACACAATAAATGATTGATTAACTGAATCAAATCAACAATATAAAATTAATTTGATGAACAACCTTTTCAAGTTTTAAAAACAGCTGATTGATTGATTGTTGTTGTTTGCTATTTTAACGTACGTACGAGACGAGTAACCACAGACTGCACGTGTACAGTTGACCGACTTTTTCACTATGATTTTAGAAAGTCACAGGTCTAGTACTGTCAATGAGTAGCCAGTATCGAATAAATAAACGTTAAAATAAATAAGACTTTTGACATTTAGCGTTTCTGAAATTCTGATTGAAATCATCTCACTCAAGCGAAAATAAGAAAAAAATTAACTAAAAAACCATTAATTGTATTTAAAAACCTATTTACTCGATAAATACTAATTCAAGTTACAACTGACATTAATATTTTAGGAAATATCTTTAATAGTCATACGAAATTTCATTGAAACTTACAACATAGATAAACAAGGAAATAGTTGGACTTTGATGATGGATGAAGAACTACCATTAAAACTCGAAGACATGAGCTCCAGCAATCGAATCGTTAGAAAAAAAGGTCGGCCATTAAAATTGGAAAAGAAGCTGAGACCTACTGGGGTTCCTACTGGAGGTGCTTTCCAGAATATGTATGAAAGGAAATTGAAAGACAAACCAATAAAATTGTGCCGAGTATGTTTAAATGCAGGCGACATTCCAATCCACGGCGACGAAACGATAGAAGATTTATCTGAATCCCTAATATTTTATGGGGGCATAGAGGTTCTAGAAAGTGATAACTTTCCAAAGTTTTTATGCCACGCATGTCATGAGCAGCTTCAAAATGCCATTATGTTTAGGAAAACAGCCATAGAAACCGACCAATTCCTCAGAGTAACCGAACAAAAAGAAGAAGTAGAGTATGCATTGTCAGTAAAGCAAGAATATTTGGATATTGATGATGATATATTCCAGGAAACACTGGCTGATATAAATACAAAGTATAATTGTAAATTATGCAAAATAGACTTTGATAATTCAACCGATTATGGGACCCATATGCTGACTGATATGCATAGTAGAGTCAGGGACAAATGCCCATTTTGCAATAGAAAGTTTAATTACATTCAAAAGCATTTAACCCATCACCGAAATTTTAAGACAGTAAAGTGTGAGATTTGTAATCATAAGTACTTAGAATCGTTGATAAAACGTCATAAAGACACTCATTTCTCCTCTCCAACATACAAATGTACGGAATGTCCATACCGAACACGTTTCGGTGGAGACTACAAGGTGCACTTGAGAAAACACACCGGTGAAAGGCCTTATCAATGTCAGCAATGTACGGCCAAGTTTATTAACAAAAGCAATCTTACCAGGCATGAGTACACTCACAGAAATCAATTACCTTTATATCCGTGTGATAAATGTGAAAAAGGTTTTTATACGGAGCGTGAATTATCAATGCATACTAAAGCAGATCACGATGGGGCAAGAGAGCACCTTTGCAATATTTGCGGAAAGGCATTCGGATACAGAAAGAGCATGACGAAGCATCAGTTAAAAGTACATAAAAGGGAAAAATTAATAAGCGGTAGAAAGAGAGCCCTTTCTTTGCAATTACGAGACCACAATGATGCTGACCAGCCTCCAGATAAAAAAATCAAAAATGAAATACATAGTTCAATGTAAAACTGACTCCAGTTAAATCTAGAGGGTTTTAATAATAAAAGTTAATACAGCTATTATTTGTTTTATTTTAAGTCAATTAGCACCCCAAGTTAATAACAGAATAGTAATAAATTACATTTTATTGTACAATTCATTAAGCACATTGTCACAGTCAATTCAAAGTTAAAAACATTTTACAAAAGTAAGTAAAGCTGTTTAAAAGAAACCATTTTATTTACTTTTTAAATTGTACTGATTGTCTTTTTGTACTGATAATGTGTCTTAAATAAATACTTTGATTACATCAACAATATTGACAATTTATGGAAGCGCACAAAACTAACTTATTAATAACAGCATAATATTATGTATCCATATCTAAAATTAATCCTTGATTCATTGCTAGTTCCCGTTTTCTTTTCTCAGATTCGAGAGTCAAATATACAGGAATTCTACCACCTCTCAATTTCTCTCTTTTATGTACTTTTAACTGATGTTTCAGTAACTGTCTTCTGTAACCGAAAGCTTTGCCGCACATATTACAAATGTGATCCTTTACTCCTGTATGATCAACTTTCAAGTGCAAATCGAACTCTCTCTTAGTGTAAAATCCCCGATCACATGTGTCACATTTAAAGTCTCGTTCTTCTCTGTGAATGAGTACATGTCTGGAGAGGTTACTTTTGTTAACAAACCGTGCTGGGCACTCGCTACATTGATATGGTTTTTCTCCAGTATGAGTCCTCATATGCATTTTAAGACATTCATTAAACCTTCCACGATACGGACACATTGTACATTGGAACGGTAAATGGTCTATATGAGTGGCACGGTGACGAGTGAACTGACCCTGCATTATGAACTTTTTGCCACAAAAGTCGCACATGAAAGGTTTTTCTCTTCCATGCAGCTTCATATGATTTCTATATGAGGAATAGGTGAATGATCTATTACAAATTGGGCAAGTCTTCCTGAAATTTTCATGTTCATCGGATAATCTGTGTTCCTGATAGTCGTCAAAGCCTTTAAAATCTAAGTCACATCTTCTACACTGCCACTTTCTTTCCTTCTTCTCTTTTTTACTTTTAAACTCAATTAAAGGAATGTCCATATCTGATTCGGGATGATCATTATCGTCAATAGAGCGTGCATCAACATCAACGTCAAAATTGTATGATTGTGTTGAACCTGGATTTTTTAGAACATAGTCTGTCTCTTGTGCAGTCTTCCTAAATTCTATCGCATTGTGAATCTGTGTGTAGCAATTTTGGCATAGATATTTCGTGTAGGCGTCGTCTACTTCAAGTTCTATGCCCCCAAAAGTTTTTAAAGCTTCAGACACATCTTCCACCATATCATTGCCGTAAATTGGAATGTGGCCTTCCTTCAAACAAACTCGACAGTTTGTTTCCTCCTCTTTAACTTCATCGGTAGATTCGTACGAAATGCCTTCTTTATTACATGTTTCAGCGCGGTTTTTGCAGATTTGCTTGCAGTGCAGCACTTTCAACAGGAGTAATGGGCCAACCATTTTGCATTGTATGTCTTGAGGATGTTTATAAGTTTCACCGACTCGTCCAGAACGTCCCGTGAATTTAATACTCAAATTATATTAAGTTACGAGATTTTTTTATCGTGAAACTAGATTTTTAGAATATAGTAAACTTGAATGCTGAACACAGCTGACGAGATGACGCGAACTGACTGACTGACAGCTGACAGTGACACGTGAGTGACGGACGTGACGTCATCAATGGCTGCGTTCAGCGGTAGGAAAAATTTGGCGAATGGAGATGTCAAAATAAATCGGCTTGCACCCAGGTGACCCAGAGCCGTAAATCCAAAAAAAAAACAAAAAGTCAAATTAAAATTGGCGGAGTTTGGTTGATTTGGAATCAATGTATTGTTTGGACATTTTCTTTTTATTTACATTTCATTGCTATGATGGGAGAGCCAGGAATTATTAGAAAACTAAGCGAAGAAGTTGTAAATCGCATTGCTGCCGGTGAAATCGTACAAAGACCAGCAAATGCTCTAAAAGAATTAATAGAAAACAGGTTAGAAAATGTCTCGTATTTATTTTTGACTAAAAACTATTATATTTTTGATTATAGACGACTTTAAGTGGTAATATCTAAGAACACTTAGCCTAAAATTATGCTGTTATAAACTTTTAATAGTAATTAAAACTTATGTACTTGGTACGTTAACTATTTTGTGGTCTTAGGTTTCTTTCAGTTAGGATGATTATTACGTAGGTACATAAAGTGCTTATTAAAATGATTTCTTATTTTTCAGTTTAGACGCTAAGTCCACCAATATAATAATAACAGTAAAAGCAGGTGGTCTCAAGTACTTACAGGTAAAAAATTTTTTCTTATTTTTTAAAAGTCATGACTATAATCACCTGTGGCGCCGGCTTATCGTTGAATTTTGGGACACGTTGTATATTTACAGATCCAAGACAATGGCACAGGAATAAGACATGAAGATTTCGAGATCGTTTGTGAGAGGTTTACCACGTCCAAATTGGAGCAATACGAAGACTTGAGGGAGATCAGTACGTATGGGTTCCGAGGCGAAGCATTGGCAAGCATCAGCCATATCGCACATCTTACTATTCTCAGTAAAACTGCAGCTGGGAAATGTGCATACAAGTATGTCAGAAATATTACATTTTTAAATGTTTAGATTCGAATAATTTATTTATTTATTCAAGTTAAAAGAGCTGAATAAATACAGTGTGAGTCTTCATAAAGTGCACATATGAACATAAGTGAAACTAGACCTATTGTTACCGACAAAAAAAGGTAAAAAAATATCTAAGTTCTTTTTTAAATTTTTATAGATTTTTTTTTCTTTCAATTATTTATTGTAAAGAAAACGTAATAACTTTTAAACTAAGAGGTGTATCCTGATAAAATAAAAACAGCAATAATGCTAAATAACAGGTGATACTAAAAAAACACATAAAATACCCATAAGTCTAGTTTCACCTATTTTCATATGTGCACTTTATCAAGACTCACACTTTATACAGGAATTTTTTTCTATGAATACTTACTTCAGTTGAAAATGATTTGGTCTATTTTGCTCATTTTCAGAGCAGCATATGAAAACGGAAAGCTAAAAGGTCCAACAAAAGCTTGTGCTGGCAATAATGGTACACAAATCACTGTGGAGGACCTTTTTTACAACGTGATAGCTCGTAAAAAAGCCCTTAGGAGCCCTACAGAAGAATACGCCCATATAATGGAAGTCGTAGGCGGATACGCAATACATAATAGTCATGTTGGGTTTACGTTGAAAAAGTTTGGGGAGACAACTGATCTGAAAACACCTATAAAGTCAACTGTTGTTGATAATGTTAGAATTGTAAGTTTGTGTTCATAACTAATTTTATTAAATAATTTTGTTATAGGGCCTGGCCCCACAAAACACGGCACGACGTCGTCATTCATTCTTTGTTAAAAAGTTGCCATCTTAGTAAGAACTGAAGAAGAATTCTCCAAAAACAATCCATCTACAATGCAGATATAATATCCAAAATGTTATCTCTTAAGTATGTTACTGATCTGTTGTGAGAGAAATAAATAAATTATATTAGGTATCTAGACAAGCACAATGATCAGACCGACTGTAAAACATAGACGGCTGTGGTACGTGCCGTGTTACGGCGGTGGTTAATGGATCCAGGCTCATATACAGTGTAAAAAAAGTCTGGAATTTTTATTTTATTTTTTGCTTCTGAATTGTGTAGTGTAGTTGCACTGGTTATGTGACCCTGATTCTTTCACATAACCAGTGCAACTACACTTGACCTTGCTGAGTAAAATGGGCTAGCTTTATCATTCCCTGCCACTTTCGTTCCTCTTTTCAGCCCTGCCACTTTCAACATAAGCGTCTGTTTTAGATCCACGGCAATGCAATAGCCAGGGAGTTAATGGAGATTCAGCTTGAGGACCCTCAGCTGAAACTGGTTCTCCACGGACACATCACAAACGTGAACTATTCGCACAAAAAGGGCACAATGCTGCTATTCATTAACCACAGGCTGGTCGATTCAGTAGGTAAGGGTATTTTGTACTTTTAAGTAATTTTAACTTTAAATATGTTCAGTAGAAGGTTCAAAATTAAGCGTTTTATAACATTAATTACTTTTTTCAGCTATACGAAAAGCAGTGGAGTCTGTATACTCAACATATCTTCCGAAAAACGCCCATTCCTTTGTATATCTTAGCTTGCAACTAGGTAAGTTGTTATTTATATATAATTCGTATCATAATTGCAACATTGTAATTAAATAATGTTTCTTTCTTTCTTTCCATGCAATTAATTTCACAGATCCAAGAAATGTGGACGTAAATGTGCATCCTACTAAACATGAAGTGCAATTTTTGTACGAAGAACAGATCATTGAGAAAATTAAGTCCTGCATTGAAAGCAAACTGCTCAGTTGTAACTCTACAAGGGTCATGTACACACAGGTAAATGTATTATTACTTTTTTTTCATTTATTATCATTTTAAAAAGGAAGTTCTTAAACATTATTACAATTAAATGCATTGGCATTAACCACTGAGGTTTGTTTGCAATGCTAGATGCGGTCAGTCTATTAAATTAGTAAACAAACTTATGTGATTGAATTTAATCAATTGATTTTAAACACCCTGTATAAGTTAATGCATCAGTGCACCTTTTTAAATCAGATTACATACACCTTTTTTTGGAAAGTGACATGCCTAAATCATAAATGTCATTTAAAATCACACAAGTCACTTTAAGTCTTTAATAAAAATTAAATTTTATCGTTTTCGTAACCACCTTATTTTCTAAATTATTATGCCTATTACGACACCAAATTCACTGTCCTACAACCCAAATTATACACCACTAGACTTCCCGCCGACTACGTTTTGACAAAATCGAAATTTCAGGCCCGCTTACCTGGCGCGACTGCTGTTGAAGAAATAGTGAAAAAAACCACTGAAGGGGCCAAAGTGTACGCCAATAATATGGTGCGAGTAAACCCTGATGTTCAGAAAATTAACAAGTTCTTCCCTACAATTGTTAAAGAACCTGAAAACATGGAAAAAGTTGACGTAACAGACAAAAATGTTGAGAATAGAGTCCAAAATAATGAGAAAATTGAAGACGAAGACTTGTTCGAAGAAGATGTCTCAATGGCTGAAGAAATACCCAACTTAAGTAGAGAAATACCTAATATAGTGATAGATGAAGCAAATGAGGATGTGTTAGAAAGTTCAATAGTAAATGAACCTAGTGAAGCTGTAAAAAAGATGCCAGATAGATGGAAAGCCCATACAGCAGCTGACCAAGCGAACGCTACATACATTGACCCTAAGGAGTCTTTCAAAACTAGAACTTTTAAATATGAACGTATAGAAACCAAGTTAAGCAGTGTGAAGCAACTAAGAATAGACGTTGAGAACAAGTGTAACATGAATTTGAGAGAGATTCTGGCGAATTTAATTTTTATAGCCTGCATCGATTGCCACAAGTCCCTGATTCAACACTCGACTAAGTTGTACTTGTGCGATACTACGAGATTAACGTACGTATAAATAAATTGATCGAATCAAACTTAAATCGCAATTGAACAATCATTCTCATAAAATTTTATAAGATTTTAAACTTTCGCTATCCATTTTAAAAAAGAGAAACACGAATCTCAACGTAAATTTTTTGGGCGACTTACATTATGTAAGTACTCACGGCTTGACATTTCAACTATGTTGCTACAGCCATGGTCACAAGCACAACTCACAAGCAGACTGTATGTAACTCATATAAAAATGTCGCGTTGAGAGACCCGCGTTTCTCTATTATAAAATTTTACCTAAACATGCCTGTATAGTGCAAATAATCTAATATTTTGCATTATTTTCAAGGGAGGAATTATTCTATGAAACAATGCTGTACGACTTTCAGAACTTCGGTTTGATAAAGATGTCGAATCCACTGCCGCTAGAAGAGTTGATTGTTCTCGGACTGAGTTCACAGGAAAATGAATGGGATCCTGATTTAGGTAATTTTATAATTTACCAAAGAAAAACTACATTATAGACGTCCAAAACGCTTAGAAATGCTTACTATTCAGTTTTCCCACCACTGCAACTCCTGTGTAGCCAGGATCTATAGCTTGACCGCCAATAAAAACCCAACCATTGAAGGTTAAGTTGGTCCTGGGGGAAAGCTTAAGTTCGTAGAAATGCTTGTGTTAATCATACTATTTTGATGCATGAAGCAATTTTCTATTACTTCATTTTTCAGGTGATATGCGTGAAATGGCGCGACAAATGACGGAACTTCTGTTGAGCAAAAGAGCGATGTTATACGAATACTTCTCACTAGAAATGAATGAACACGGGGACTTATTGGCCTTACCTTTGCTTTTAGGTAAGAAAGAACAACCTATCGTTCGTTCGTTTCAGCCAAATGACGTTCACTGCTGGACAAAAGCCTTAAGGATTTCCACAACGACCGGTCCTGCGCTGCCCGCATCCAGGTACTTCCCGTGACCTACACCAGATCGTCGATCCACCTAGGGAGGCCTACACACTACATCTTCCGGCTCATCTTATTTCGGATTATCAGTCAAACTGCAATGTTCTGGGAGTGGAAATAAAAGTGATTTTACAATGTGTCGCATCTGTAAATCGAACTTTGGGAAAATCCATCTATAAATACTGGACAGACCTCTGTGGTCTAGTGGTAAGACCACCTGCTTCAGACGCAGAGGTCCCGGGTTCGATTCCCAGTGGGGATTTCTCTGTTCGGTTTGGTTGGTGGTAGGGCTTGTTCTAAGTCCGCCTGGCTAGCTACCACCATCGACAGCGATGTTAACAGCATTGTTGTGTTCCGGCAGTTGGAGGTAAGATAGCCAGTTCCTCCGTGGTTGAGGATTCCGGGTGAAGCTCGCTTCCACCTTCGGCATGATCATCACTTACCATCAGGTGAGATACAGGTCAAGAGCTTCCTCGTTGTGGATAAAAAAAAGAGGTGATATGTTAACTAATTTTGTATTTTCTTTTTCAGATAACCACACACCATTCATGGGCGCACTACCGACCTATCTAGTGCGACTCGTGACTGAAGTTAATTGGGAATCAGAAAAGGATTGCTTCGATACCTTCAGCCGACAGACCGCCATTTTTTACTCCCAACCCAATCCAGACACGAACTTAGAAGCCCGGAATTCTGAATTTTGGAAACAGGAACACGTGATCTTTCCCGCTATTAGAAGAAATTTTCTACCGCCAACTAGTTTTGTGAACAACGGCGCCATATTGCAAATAGCAAACCTTAATGACCTGTACAAAGTATTCGAAAGGTGTTAGTTTGTGAAGAAAAGTGTAAAAGTTATATTGAAATCGTTAAAAATGTTAAGTTTAATGTAATATGAAATTAAAAAGACTGTTACGTTTTAAGTTTAAAAGATACTGTGGTTTTATTTTCCTGTATGTTACAAGATTTCCATTTCACTAATTAGTTTGTTTAGAAATTATTTATTTAATCTTATCAAGAACAGTTATACGGTTTACATTAATTAAATCACTCACAGCTCCTTCAGCTAGTTCAAGCAAAGCAGGATAAATAATATGAAAAAACAAAATAATGCAAAATTGAAACAGCACAATTTATTCTGCTTTATCGCTAGAAAGCGATCTTTTCCAGAGAACACAAGCTCTACACTAATATTATAAAGAGGAAAGATTTGATTATTTGCATAGAATAGGCTCCAAAACTACTAGACAGATTTGAAGAAAAAAACCCCAGAATCCTACATTATTTCTGATGAACAGGCGGTACGAATTTCGCCGGGTCGGCCAGCTATTTCGAGATGAAATGGGGAAGGCGCCAAGTCTAAGTAGAAAAATAAAACAAAAAGTACAAACATCCAAATTGTATTCAAAAAGTTTTGCTTAAGCCTAACACCCGTGACGTCACAGCTGCACAGTTCACGTGTCGACCACATAGTTAGGGTGTACCACGAGCAGCGGGTCGTCTTCCAACTCCTGGTCGGCGGACTTCTGCGTGGCCTTCAGACCCGTCGTGGACAGAGGGATTATTATTGTATCATCATCATTTCAGCCACAGGACGTCCACTGCTGAACATAGGCCTCCCCCAATGATTTCCACAATGGCCGGTTGGTGGCGGCCTGCATCCAGCGTCTTCCTTCCATCCTTCAGCGCGGATTATTATTATATTTTGGTACTGGGAAAACAGTTTTTCTTATTGACTGAAATTAGTCGTCTCTGTAGGTTCGTTTTTAGAGAAGAAAATGTTTTTCCATACTTACTTCAAAATATTAAGTCATTTTCATCGACCCCGGTAGCTCCGACCCCTTCAATTTACGGGGTAGATGGTATGGCATAGTTATCATCTAACCCGGCTAGTTTTTTAACGGGGCGGTTAGCACAGATTGAATAGCATACGTTTCGGTAGCGTTTAAAACAGGGAAATTGCATTGCTATTTATTAGTTTGCATGTGCATTGAGTGAGCATACTAGTGAAGTAGATAAATAAAACCAAAAGTACAAACATCCAAATTGTATTCAAAAAGATTCGCTTAAGCCTAACACCCGTGACGTCACTGCTTCACAGTTCACGAGTCGACCACATAGTTAGGGTGCACCACGAGCAGCGGGTCGTCTTCTAACTCCTGGTCGGCGGACTTCTGGGTGGCCTTCAGACCCGTCGTGGACAGAGGGATTATCACTTGGTCCTGGAAAATAGAGGTTATTTAGTGTAATGTTACAGTCACCAAGTTTCTTGCGTTGTGGAACGAAGGAATGTGTGACACTAGTTTTTTTTAATGCAAGTAGTAATATAATATAATTGTAAGATAGGACACAAAGTTAATTTTAATAACTTTATTCTACGGAACCTTTTTGTATGAACAGTATGATAACGAGGCTGGCGCATGTAACACAAAGGCGCAATTTCGGTCTATTCCACTTTAATCAAATCGCCTAGGTGACCACAGGCAACACATTAGTGTCCTTTGATGATCACCTTTAGAGTTGGCCTCTACTAATAACGGACATAGAAACTTCTCCCGATATTCGCCAGTGGGAACAGAGGATGTCTTATTGTTCATAGACGAGCGTCTAATCTTTCGTTGCAGCATAAAATCTGATTTTTTATGTATAATATTAGGGCAATAATTAGAAGTATTTTCCCCAACTGCCAGACAGTTTTTTTAGGGTAGCTCCCAAAACCACGATGACCCAAACTTTATAATTCACCAACATTATATCCTATATTGGGAGCATACGCAGACAAACTTTCAGCTTTTATAAAATGACGTTCACTAGCTCTTAGTCTATACGTAGTCTCCGCACGTCTCCGCTCCGCTTTAGTGGAAACACTATAAAGGCGACACTCACGTGGTACATAAGACGGTCGATGACCTTCTCGACGAGTGTTTTCCTCTGTAGTAACTCGCTCTCACTCTCGATGTGTCCGCGCGCTACCAGCTGTTCTAAATACCAGCTGACCACGGCACTCTTACGCATGCCCGCGCTTTCTTCGCCTGTATTGCCATGGAAATAAGGTTTCAATTAGTTATTAGACTGGGTTGGGATTCCGTATAGATCGTTTCATCCACGAAGACGCGCCCCACCATTCTTCCGCAAATGTTTGAGTGATAACGGTACACGCTAAATTGGCTTATGCTGGATTTCTATATTCAATCCTAATCCAAATTGGACGGATTTGGATTGTCAACTGTCAAATTTTAATACGTTTTTTGCCAAAATATCTGCGGTTTTTGATGTTTTTACATTTTTATATTGTTTATAAGACTATTTAAACAATATTAAAGTGTAAATGCATCGAACATTTCGGAAATTTAATCTAAAACTGAATTCAATTTGACAGTTGTAATCCGGATTTGGACAAGGATTGAATATAGGAAACGGGCGTTAGTCATCAAAATGACAACTTCTCAAAATGACAACCGGGATGCAAAATGTCCACTTCTCGAAATTACAACTTCTTAAAATGTCTACTTCGCTAAACGACAACTTCTCATAATAATATTGTCTATTTCGGATATTTAGATTATTTGTGGACATTTTGCGTCCCGGTTGTCATTTTGAGAAGTTGTCATTTTGATGACTAAGCCGCTAAATTATCCATGAGTGCACACCCCACGCTTCCTTCGACCACTAATTTGTGGGGCGCGTCTTCATGGAAGAAACGATCTATACCTCCGCTATCTGTCCATTAGCGGGCTGCAATCACATGGAAAGTAAAAGCACAGAATAAGTAATAGTACAGGTACAGAAGGATTACTCCGCAAGACGATTTAAATAAATGCGAGTCTTGCTACGACGCGATACAGTGGAATTCAGCTTGCACAGCACTACGTACCTACAATTTTATTCACCTACAAGTTTTGTCTCTTTCAATCGCGTGCCTCTGAACTCTTCTTACGCTGTTAGGGTTGCTGTCTAGTGAAAAAATAAACAATCTACTTATTTGTAATGAGGTACGTATGTAGGTAAGTACGCATTCATTATGGAAAACCTTGGGAGAGGCCTTTGTCCAGTGGACGTCATTTGGCTGAAACGAACGAACGCATTCTGAGCAGTAGTCATGGTAGGTTAGGTTCCTATACTATCCTAAGAATTATTGATTACATACCTTTCAGCATCTTTGGGAAGCGAAAAAAAAGATAAATCCGGTAGATTTCTTTTCGAATTTAAACACCCGAACGCCGCACAATAATATTTCTTTCTCTTTATGTCCATTTTTAAATTATACTTCGATCATAGAATTAGGTACTACAACGCACGCCAGCGTCCTGACGGGCGCGCGCGTGACACTCGACTGATATAATACCCGCCGGCGGGGCGCTTCGCTGTAGGTAATTATCGGATGTACCGCGCGGAGTGAGCCAGGCCTGGTAAAAGTTACTTGAAATTGACAGACAGAATGTGAATTATTACTAATGTGTGTAATTTAGTAAATACGCAACAATTTAATAATTCACATTTATTTATCTAAAACAAGATTTTTTTTGAACCCACAATTCTAAAGTAAGTCAGAAAGTTCGATGGTTGAAGTCTCATTTGAAGCAATCAATAAGTAAAACAATCTTATCAAAATTAGTTTTCTTATTTGTTTAAACAAATATTGTAAAATCTCTGTTTTTGAACCTTCAACCAAGACTATTCATAATCCTTTAACACAATTCTTTATAAAATCATGGTTTTTAAACCTTCAAACAAGGCAATAAAGTTCAAAATACATACTTGGGAAATATATTCCCACTTCAAAGTGCTACCCACCTCTAGTCTCAGCTTCCGCCTCTTCCTTCCTCATGAACACGACCAGCATGTCGCTGAGGGACTTGTAGTCTTCGAAGGAGAGAGTTAATTTCTGTTTGGGCGCGGAGTCTCCGTTCACGTGGCCGTCTAGAAGAGAGCGAATATCAGATGATACATGTGGTTCATTTATTTAAAGTAACCAACCAAATCACGTAATAATTTGAAAACTTAGTTAAAACATACGATTATTTTATAACCTCAATGACAAGCATACGAAGCATTGCTTGTTAAATGTTGTTATTTTTTTTTAAAACACAACTACTTTATAAATCGCTTCGTTCTAGCCTGATTTTTAGTTGCTTTGCAATCAACAAACTTGTGAGAATATTCCCTCGGGACAAACTTGACGTTCATTAGTTGGGTTTTTATTAGCGGTCTACCACTGCTGCAACTCGCAGCAGTGGGAACGAGACATGGGAATAGTCCCAAATAAGTGACGTCATAGCCCCCAGTGAGTTGCGTTTTGACAGCTTATAAGAAGTACATATGTCATTGGCTGATGGCTCCTTCAACTACCTTACTATCAACGTTAATAAATCATCACTCACTAGTATCCGCAGTGCCGTTGGGTACATCTTGATCGACGTCCATCGTCGGCTCCAGCTGAGGTTCTTCTTCGTCCAAATGGATGTCAGGCTGTTCCACGCGAATAATGGATTTGTTCAGCAATCTGTGAAAAGTAGTTTGAATGTTAATAATATGCCGGTCACAGGTATAGCTGTAGCTGGTCTGAGTAACAGTGTCTACGGCTATGTGGCATAGTGTTGCCGCATACATAATCGATAGTGTATTGATAATCCAGATGAGTGTGTAACTTGTATCCATGTACTGTTGTGTCTAAATAAAATAGTGTTGCCGCATATCGATTATGGGCATAATTGACTAAAGCCCGGTCGCCGAGCACGTAGAATTTCGTCCAATGACCCCAAGCTACCCATCCTTATCGCTCGCGCGTAATTATATTGCTGTCGCGACTGTGCGACGGGCGGCCGCAGTGAGTGTGCGAGCTTGGGGTCATTGGACGAAATTGTACCGGCTCGGCGACCGGGCTATAATCACCCATAGTGAGAGAATATAAGTGTCTAAGGCTGTCTATATGACATAGTGTTGCCACATACATAATCCCGGTGAGTGCAGAAGTTATCTGTCTGAGTTAAATAGTGTTGCGGAAATAATCGATTATGGGTATAATCGACTAATTAACAATCGATTATGGGCATAATCGACTAATTAACAATGGATTCGTCACCTGTAGGTGCTCGGCGACCGGGCTATAATCACCTGTAGGCCTCGTGCACGTGCTGCGGCGCCACGTGCCCGCTGCAGTGCATCTTGGCCATGGCCTCTGCCTCTTGCGATCTTAACCCACCTTTCGGTTACACAGCCGTCACTAAACCGCGACTATTCGACTTATTGAGGCAATGTTGTAACCGGTCTAGTTGTCCGGTTCTACAGCTGTCTATGTGAGATAGTGTTGCCGCATAATCGATAATCCAGGTGAGTGCAGAACTTGTGTCCATAATATACAGGATGTGATTTTGTAAAACAACGTCCATCCCAGGGGTGTATACTGGTGCCTCTGGTGTATCTGAGTAAAATAGTGTTTCTGCATAATCGACTAATTAACAATCGATTAATCACCTGTAGGCCTCGTGCACGTGCTGCGGCGCCACGTGGCCGCTGCAGTGCATCTTGGCCATGGCCTCGGCGAGGCGCAGCATGGACTCGAGCTGGCGCACGGTGATGCGCCACGAGCCGCCGCCGGACGCGCCGCTGCCGTCGCGCCCGCGGAGCACCGTGTAGTATTCCACTAGGAGCTTGCCGGCTTCCTGTTGGAATAGAAAACACATTTATTTATGCAAGTAGGCAAATGCCTACTTGCATTGCACTTGCACATTAAATAATGTCGGACGTTTGGTGTGGTGGTGTTGACCCATAGTACAAGCTTTGCTTAGTTTGGGACTAGAAGCGCAGTGTAAAATGTATAAGGATATATTTATTTGTTTAATGTGGGATATGATGCTCAACCACAATAATAAGGAAGCTATGGTGTTAGTGCTTCCTTCCGAGCGGGTGTTGTGCTCGGGGACCAAGGTCCAATTTACACCATCCTGGTTTTCCTATTTATGCTGGGCAAAAGCACTTTTACACATCCCGTAAATGCCCGTAATACTGGGTAGGGTTAACCCTACCACTGCTTCAGGACAATAAATGGGCCAGTGCTGAGATGAAGCAGCGCAAGAAAGTCAAGTCACTATTGTCAGCCTCTTTTTCAAGGGTTTACAGACTTCAAAATATACATAGAAACAGTTTTCTATGCTCGCAAAATAAACGCTGCGCATTATTTCACTATAAAGTACCCAGTTACAAGGCGACAATAACCCAAGAGTGTCAATGGCAGACTGTCGATTTCAAAGTCGGTAATTTGATTCTCCTCGTTCCCTGACAATTGTGGTGAAACTACACCTACCACAACCAAGCAAGAAGAGGAATATAATATTTAAAAAAATAAAGAAAGTGCATAAAGAAAGGCGTTGCGTAATACGAAACGGATACTTCTTGCGATGCTCTCGCTTGACTACAGAATTTTCCAGAAAAACAAAAGACGTTCCCCCACTTCGCGACGCATCCATTATGCAAACGAACAAGTAAAAAAACTTGAAACAGAAAAGAAGAACTTGTTATCCTAATCCAGGATTTCCCTTTTGATTTGACTGTAGAATAAGGTAACGTTTTTCTAAAACAAACTTCATTAATCTTACCTCAGTAATGATAGGCTTGAAGGACCTCGCGAAAGCGATGTACCGGAGCAGATCTTCTCTCGTGTACACGCAGTCATAGGTCTCCTCCTTGTTGCAGTGCAGATCGACGATTTTGCGGGCGATTGCGTAGTCCACCATCTCACTGCTTTCATCTATGTATAAAATGTAACCATTATACATGATAATGAGAGAGAGATAGTGAAGGAGAGAGAGAGAGAGAGAGAGCCTGTTCCCACTGGATGGACTGTCATCATCAAAAAAGAGGGATATGCCAGTGTCAGTACAATTTGAAACTGGCGTCGTTAGTACAATAGGGATCTTTCCTGGGTAAAAAAGCAGGAGTTTTAATTAGTCCGTCAGTTAGCTTATCAAAAACTACTCGACACGTATTTTTTACTTTTTAAAACTAATGAAAAAGTAAAGAGATAAAGCGTGCCAAAGTTCTAAAGTGAAGGCCCGTGACGTCAATGAGTGCGTAAAAGTGCAGCACTTTGTGACGTCGCGCGGAACTTCAACGCATTATAACTTTGTAATTATTTGTTCGATTGACAATTCAAAATATACGTGTCCAATATTTTTTTATATTAAAATTGACGGACTAAAAACAATTTTTTTAGGAAACTAGCCTATTTACTCGTATGACACTTTTCACATTTAATCGTGTTCGTCTATCTTACTTAGACCGCTTTTACATTAGGAAGTCAGAAGCGTAACAGCGTTTTTATAGTGTGAAGGAAGGCATCCGCGACAACAAACCTACACAGTGTAAGCCCAAAACTCTGCTACAAGAGTGGCGTTATCAGTAGCATTAATTAAATCATCCTGCGTGCAGTTGATTGGGCACGCAGGGCACGACATCATGTGCTTTATCGACTGGGGAACACAACCAGACTTGCACCCCAAGTTCTGGTCGCGGGAGCGACCTTTGCCAGATCGTTGGTCCACCTAAAAGGAGGCCTGCCCACGCTACGTCTTCCAGCCCGTGGTCGCCACTCGATAACTTTTCTGCCCCAACGGCCATCGTCTCTACGAGCTATGTACTGCCACTTGATTTAGTAATTCTCCGAGCTATGTCGGTCACTTTGGTTCTCCTCATTTCTGTCACCTGTACCTAATAGGTAAATAAAATATGTCGTAGAAAGCTCACCAATCAATATAAAGAACAAGTCGAACCGCGACATGATAGGCGCGGACAACGCCACGTTCTGTTGCAGCGACTTGGCGCGGTCGTAGCGCCCGCCGATCGGATTCGCAGCCGCTAGGATCGACGTGCGAGCGACAGCACAACAATCTTTACTCTAGTGTCTTATCGCGTTGTAATACAGGCTATTTTGCAACAAAAATGTAGCCTGGTGTGCTGTCGCCTGTTCGTTCGTTTCAGCCAAATGACGTCCACTGCTGGACAAAGGCCTCCCCCAAGGTTTTCCACGATGAACGGTCCTGCGCTGCCCGCATCCAGTCCCTCCCGCGACCTTTACCAGACCGTCGGTCCACCTAGTAGGAGGCTTGCCCACGCTACATCTTCCAGCCCGTGGTCGCCACTCGAGAACTTTTCTGCCCCAACGGCCATCGTCTCTACGAGCTATATGCCCCGCCCACTGCCACTTGATTTTAGCAATTCTGCGAGCTATGTCGGTTACTTTGGTTCTCTTGCGGATCTCCTCATTTCTGTCGCCTGTACCTAATAGGTAAATAAAATATGTCGTAGAAAGCTCACCGATCAATATAAAGAACAAGTCGAACCGCGACATGATAGGAGCGGACAACGCCACGTTCTGTTGCAGCGACTTGGCGCGGTCGTAGCGCCCGCCTATTGGGTTGGCGGCCGCTAGAATCGACGTGCGAGCGACAGCACAGCAATATCTACTCTAGTGTCTTATCGCGTTGTAATACAGGCTATTTTGCAACAAAAATGTAGCCTGGTGTGCTGTCGCCTGTTCGTTCGTTTCAGCCAAATGACGTCCACTGCTGGACAAAGGCCTCCCCCAAGGTTTTCCACGATGAACGGTCCTGCGCTGCCCGCATCCAGTCCCTCCCGCGACCTTTACCAGATCGTCGGTCCACCTAGTAGGAGGCCTGCCCACGCTACGTCTTCCAGTCCGTGGTCGCCACTCGAGAACTTTTCTGCCCCAACGGCCATCGTATCTATGAGCTATGTGCCCCGCCCACTGCCACTTGATTTAGCAATTCTGCGAGCTATGTCGGTCACTTTGGTTCTCCTGCGGATTTCCTCATTTCTGTCACCTGTACTGTACCTAATAGCTAAATAAAATGTCGTAGAAAGCTCACCAATCAATATAAAGAACAAGTCGAATCGCGACATAATAGGCGCGGACAGCGCCACGTTCTGTTGCAGCGACTTGGCGCGGTCGTAGCGCCCGCCGATCGGATTTGCAGCCGCTAGGATCGACGTGCGAGTGACAGCACAACAATCTTTACTCTAGTGTCTTATCGCGTTGTAATACAGGCTATTTTGCAACAAAAATGTATAGCCTGGTGTGCTGTCACCTGTTCGTTCGTTTCAGCCAAATGACGTCCACTGCTAGACAAAGGCTTCCCCAAAGGTTTTCCACGATGAACGGTCCTGCGCTGCCCGCATCCAGTCCCTCCCGCGACCTTTACCAGATCGTCGGTCCACCTAGTAGGAGGCCTGCCCACGCTACGTCTTCCAGTCCGTGGTCGCCACTCGAGAACTTTTCTGCCCCAACGGCCATCGTCTCTACGAGCTATGTGCCCCGCCCACTGCCACTTGATTTTAGCAATTCTGCGAGCTATGTGGGTTACTTTGGTTCTCTTGCGGATCTCCTCATTTCTGTCGCCTGTACCTAATAGGTAAATAAAATATGTCGTAGAAAGCTCACCGATCAATATAAAGAACAAGTCGAACCGCGACATGATAGGCGCGGACAAGGCTACGTTCTGTTGCAGCGACTTGGCGCGGTCGTAGCGCCCGCCTATTGGGTTGGCGGCCGCTAAGATCGACGTGCGAGCGTTGAGTGTTGCTCGGACTCCCGCCTGTGAAAGGAATATTTTTTAATAGGGATATTTCCTAGGTAAAAAAGCAAGAGTTTTAATTAGTCCGTCAAGTTGCTTATCAAAAACTACTCGACACGTATTTTTCACTTTTTAAAACTAATGAAAATGTAAAGAGATAAAGCGTGCCAAAGTTCTAAAGAAAAGGCCCGTGACGTCAGTGAGTGCGTAAAAGTGCAGCACTTTGTGACGTCGCGCGGAACTTCAACGCACTATAACTTTGTACTTGTTTGATTGACAATTGAAAATATACGTGTCCAATATTTTTTTTATATTAAAATTGACGGACTAAAAATTTTTTTTAGGAAACTAGCCTATTCTCTATGTATTGAAGTTACTTTCTTTTTAATTTTGTTATATTCCAATTTTCAATTATATTTTGCACCCTGTTGAATCTTATCTGATTATAAGGGCTTTTCATAGTCCGTGAGCACACTCCAAAATTGCCTACGTCTGTGACTGCGACATCGTGATAAGATGCATGGCACAGAACAGGAACAGATGTGATTGGTTTATTATAATGTGTTATATTATAACCATGCTTTATTTATTTGTGTCGCCTGTGCGACGGGCGGCCGCAGTGAGTGTGAGCGCGACAGCAATATAATTACGCGCGAGCGATAAGGATGGGTAGCTTGGGGTCATTGGACGTATTTCTACGTGCTCGGCGACCAGACTTTACAAAATTACCAGTTTCTTTCAGTACCGACCTTGGCGAGCGAGATGGTCTGCTGCTCCATGGCCTCGTGGATGGCCACCTGGTCGGACGGGTCCATCTTGTCGAACTCGTCGATGCAGCACACGCCGTTGTCTGCCAACATCAAAGCGCCCGCTTCTATCACGAAGTCGAAGGATTCTTCGTCCTGTGGTAATTAAAAACCAGGGTTTATTCATTTATTTAAAAAGATCATCAACAAGTTTACACTAATCTAAAGCCCGGTCCGTGAGCACGTAGAATTTTGTCCAATGACCCCTAGCTACCCATCCTTATCGCTCGCTTAATTATATTGCTGTCGCGACTGTGCGACTGGCACCCGCAGTGAGTGTGCGAGCGCGATAGCAACATAATTACGCGCGAGCGATAAGGATGGGTAGCTAGGGGTCATTTGACAAAATTCTACGTGCTCACGGACCAGACTTTAGATATGTACAACAATAACATTTGATTTCATGCTAAGTGTAAGCTTAATGGAGAAGTTACCAATTTTTTTCTTTTAATAAAACTTGAAAATAAGCAAAACTAATAATAATTGTGAAGGAATCATGAAAATATCTCTACAATTAAAGAAGTTACAGGGCCCCAAAGTTGCGCATCTATATACAGGGTGTCCCGTAATGTAACGTCAAGCCGGAACTGGGTGTTGAGGCAAGTTGTGCTGGTTATCAGAAAAATATAAAAAAAAATCTATGTGGCATATTTTCAAAATAATAGGCATTTAAAAAAAATCTAAAAATTCTACTCCAGGTGACGGTCCTTTTACTCGTGTTGCCACAAATCTTCACTTTTTCCAAATTTTTTTTTTTGTTATGTAACCCTGAATAATGCTTCTCTAAACTGTTATCAAAATTACAAAACCAGCTGCTCCAGCTTGGATGAAAAAAATACTAATGTATTTTTTTCATCCAAATTTAAAAATTTTCAAATTTTTATTTTAAAAATTTTTTTGGGAATAATTTCCCAAAAAAATTTTCAAAATAAAAATTTTGCCCTGTTTAAACTGACTGTACTGAAAAAAAAAATGTACTACGCGAGTGTGGCAAGTGACGTCATAATTTGGCGCATTTAGTAAGGATTCCAAAATGGTATAACACCTTGTAAAATCTTGCTGTAATTGTCGACAATTTTTGGTTTTTTGGAAATAGTCCCGTTTTTAACTTTATCTACCTTGGTTAAAAATTTTATTCTAATGTGCCCAAAATTCAAGTTTCTGGCTTAAGTGAGGTGGAGAAGCCATTTTAAAAGGTATGAGCGGGACAGAGAGGGCCATCTTACCAAGCAGGGATGTTATGGATATCCGTAACCGTAACCGAAACTATCGGATATCCGAAATAAAAAAATATCCATAACCGTAACCGAAACTGATTCAAAAGTTACGGATAGTTTCGGATAAAGGCGGAGTCTAAGGGTACAATTCCAATCTGCAGTATACACGCCGCAGCTGCAATGCCGCGCTGCCGATTTCATAGTTTTGCAGTTTGCGGTTGCAGTTTGCAGTCTGCGGCCCGTCTTGGAATTGTACCTTAAATCTTAATATTTGTTACCAACTTGTCTGGCATTCCCTGGCACCATCTAATATGCCAGCCTGTTTTACTTTTATCATACATAGGTGTCGTCTTAGTTGGTACATAAAGTAGCTAAGTGGGTCACGCTCACGCAGCATCTTGCTATTTGTATTACCTACATTTTTGAAATAATTCCGTAACCGAAATTATGCGAAACTTTCGGATAATCTGAAATGATTTCATATCCGTGACCGTAACCGAAACCGGTATAATATTATTCTAATATCCGTAACCGTATCCATAACAGAAACTTCATATCCTTAATATCCCTGTTACCAAGTACAAGTGCAGGCAGAGCAGGTAGTAAAGGTGCGCGCGCACGGGTGACTTTTGTCACAGTATGTCAACTACTAATTACTGTCATGGTGACAAAAGTTTCTGTGACTGACTCCACGGTAGTCAGTCACAGAAACTTGAATTTTGGGCACATTAGAATAATAATTTTTAACCAAGGTAGATAAAGTTAAAAACGGGACTATTTCCAAAAAAACAAAAATTGTCGACAATTACAGCAAGATTTTACAAAGTGTTATACCATTTTGGAATCCTTACTAAATGCGCCAAATTATGACGTCACTTGCCACACTCGCGTAGTACATTTTTTTTTCAGTACAGTCAGTTTAAACTAGGCAAAATATTTTTTTTTGAAAATTTTTTTGGGAATAATGTATTTTTTTCATCCAAGCTGGAGCAGCTGGTTTTGTAATTTTGATAACAGTTTAGAGAAGCATTATTCAGGGTTACATAACAAAAAAAAAATTTGGAAAAAGTGAAGATTTGTGGCAACACGAGTAAAAGGACCGTCACCTGGAGTAGAATTTTTAGATTTTTTTTAAATGCCTATTATTTTGAAAATATGCCACATAGATTTTTTTTTATATTTTTCTGATAACCAGCACAACTTGCCTCAACACCCAGTTCCGGCTTGACGTTACATTACGGGACACCCTGTATATAAAAGAAAGTCGTGTTAGTTACTCCACTTATAACTCAAGAACGGCTGAACCGATTTAGCTGAAAATTGTCAGGGAGGTAGTTTAGAGCCAGGAGAAGGACATAGGATACTTTTTATCCCGTTCGAAATAAAAAAAAGTCTGCTTATTTATTGCCATTAAGGCGGAACAAAGTTCGCCGGGTCAGCTAGTAACAAATATTTCGCGCTATTTGATCGGTGACGTCACGGCACTCATTCGGAGTACAGTGAATCACTCTGGTCCAGTGCTGTTGACAACCCAATTATTTAAAATCTAGTAGTTTTTAATTTTCCAGCCAGGATCACTCAAGATTCTTGCTTAGTAAAATTTTGTAACCATTTTTTTAACATAGCCCGGACCTGGCCATATACTAAAAGAAGAAGACTGACATAACGACATTCTCCCTTATAGGCCTTGTAGCTTCAGGAGAGGTGCAAATCCCTGCCCTTGTAGATGACCTTCCCTACTTTTGTACGCCCGTGGTGGCCTTTTAATTACCTTCACGACAGCTGCAGTAAGACCAGCAGCAGATGATGCTTTCCCGCTGGTATAGACAGCCCGCGGCGTAATCTCGCTCACTTGCTTGAGTAGTTGTGACTTGGCCGTACTGGGATCACCCACTATGCATACGTTGATGTCGCCTCGGAGGGTTGTGCCTGAGGATAGAAGGATTGGGTAAGCGAAAATGAGCTTTAAGGTGTACATGATAAGGATGAAAGTGTTGTGGCTGGAAAAGTATTAGATAAGGAAAAACGGCCCTAACGGCATATTATACACTGCAGCGCTTGCTCATAATTCTTTGCGAGGTTTAGACTAGCAAGAAAACTCGCAGAAGTTTCTAAGAAGACTTCCGCAAGCTGTTTACCACTGTGTAAATAGCTGTGGCAAGCCAACTTCTGCAAGATACACATAGTGGTGAAAGCTTGCGGAAGTCAACTTCTGCAAGTTTTATTGCTAGTCTAAACCTCGCTTAAAAACTATGGAGCACGTTGGAATGACTACCAACACATTTTGTGGACAAAAACAGTGTTTTTTTTAGAAAATGTACTCAACTTATGGGTCCACTCCATATTTATGCATAGATACTATAATATACTTTGTGTGAATAAATTGGCGATTCGCAGGTTTGTCTACATACCTTCAATTGTAGTTTTAGCAACGCCTCCAAACAACATAAGTAGAATCCCTCTCTTGACCTCATTGTTCCCGTGAATACTCGGGAACAGGCTTGTGATCAGATTGTTGTATAAATTTCGATCTCGAGACATCTCGTATACCTAAAACCATATTAAATAATGTATTAATTAATTAGAAAATCTTAAAGTAGTTGTAATAGAGACGATTTTGCAACAAAAATGTACAATAAAATAGTCTAATGTACTGTCAAGTGTACTGTATAGGTCGCTTAGCAAGAGTTGAGGCACAACATTTTGTATCTGTATACGCTTGGCGCGCTGAAGTCTTCGTATTCTGACTTCAAACGTTCTGAATTCAAATTTTAAATCAGTGTGAGTATGTGCTTGCCTCAACATTCGTTGCGCGATCTATTTCATATGTTCTTACCTTATCCCATTCCTTATCAGTCATTTGTTTTCTCATGTCTTCGGTGGTCAAATCGTCTGTAGCAAGCTCTGCAGTACCAAAGCGTCGTGATATCGCTTGCACACTGCATGCGAGGAAGGCTGTCCTGGAAAAAAATACGATATTCAAGTCATTAAAATTATAATTTGGTTAAAATGTGGAATGCTAGAGGATTCATAGAGGAGCCAGAGCCTTTTAAACAGCGATGCGTCGCTAAACATGTCTGTAAAAGTCGTCCGACGTTGCGGCTCGACTATTATAGTGAGCCCACTCGTAACTAGCATAATTAGCGTAGTATGAGGGGCTAACGGGACTATTAATAATTTTTGCAATACGAATATTTTACGTACGAATTGACGTATCCGTGCTAAGTCTCAGGCTCACGCCCAATGAAGTTAAAATATCTATGTATCGTCAGTTCGTGGGATATTAAGGGCCTCCGCTAAAACTTACGCCGTGTAAAAAACGTCACACGCATGCGCTGCTCATACTACTATTTTTTGCTTTCGACCCACGCGTACGGGTGTGAGTTTTACTAGAGGATAATTTTACTAGAGTCTAACCACATACTTTGTAATGCAGTTCCCTCACTCACAAAGCCTTCAGGCCCTTGATGCCTACTTACATAGCTTTTTTTGTAAATACATTCATATTAGACCTCTTATTACTCCCTGATGACGCCAACTAGTGAGCTTGCGTACGAGTTGACGTAGCCGTACTAATTCGGCGACTCTCACTCAATGAAGCACAATATCTTCTCATCATCAAGGGTCATGGGATATCTGACTAGAGGATACACTTACTTGTAATGTAGTTCCCTGACTCCCAAAGCCTTCAGGCCCTTGATGCCTTCCATCTGGCCCTCGTTGGCGTGCCGCGTGCGCGTCGTGATCTCGGCCTTCGCCCCCGGGAATGAGAGGGAGCCTACGTCCGGGACCACTATCGACGTCAACTATAGTCTGGTCCGTGAGCACGTAGAATTTTGTCCAATGACCCTTAGCTACCCATCCTTATCGCTCGCGCGTAATTATGTTGCTATCGCGCTCGCACACTCACTGCGGCCGCCCGTCGCAGAGTCGCGACAGCAATATAATTACGCGCGAGCGATAAGGATTGGTAGCTTGGAGTCATTGGACGAAATTCTACGTGCTCACGGACCGGGCTTTAGTGAGCTTGTGGCGACATCTATCAACACACCACTACAGTCATCACACAACAGATGGCGCTGACACCTACCTTGCTATGGCATAGCCATACAAACCTGCATTGCGGTGTCAGAGTTTCTGCAGACTTAGCATAAATAGAAAACCGAGACGGTTAATAACCGGACCTTTAGGAAGGAAGCATTAACGCCTTAGGTACCTTATTGTGGTATTTTCAAATCCAACAAGCTTGTGCCAATGTTCACCATTGGCTGAGGCGATAAGAGCTCAATCGGGTTGGCTGGCACCATGGTAAGATAAGGTCTTATCATTCGTCAATGACGCCATATACTTACGTACGAATGACGTAGCCGTGCTAAGTCAGGCACTCTCGTTCGATGAAGCACACTATCTACTCTTGCTCAATCTATAGTCTGGTCTGTGAGCACGTAGAATTTTGTCCAATGACCCCAAGCTACCCATCCTTATCGCTCGCGCGTAATTATATTGCTGTCGCGACTGTGCGACGGGCGACAGCAATATAATTACGCTACGTGCTCACAGACCAGGCTTTAGTCACTAGAGGATACACTTACTTGTAATGTAGTTCCCTCACTCCCAAAGCCTTCAATCCCTTGATGCCTTCCATCTGGCCCTCGTTGGCGTGCCGCGTGCGCGTCGTGATCTCGGCCTTCGCCCCCGGGAACGAGAGGGAGCCTACGTCTGGGACCACTATGAGAGTCCCCGTGAAGTCGTATCTGTCACCAGCCTGTAGGATTACAATAGAATAGGATATAAACATGAAGTTCTTAACAGTAGCTCCATCAGAAGATCCTTCTATAAGTTCATGTAAACAAGAAGTAATAATATGCTGAAATGTACTTGGCTACAATCTATTGGAATTTTATGAGACTTTTTGGTTCCTAGTTCAATTTAACTTATCCTAGGAGGACATTATCTGAAAATGTAACAGCAGTGACAAAATTTCAGAGGTATACACTACAAATCAACCCTGGTTTGCACCATCTTACGGTTAAAGTTAAGGTGGTGGTAAGCTAAGAGTGTAGTTTGAGTGGAAATTAGTTTTACTAGGTTTGTAGGTAAAGTAAATCTGTTTAAAACTAACCTGAACAGATTCCACAGCTTCAGCCCTTAATATTACTTCCAAGGATCGTGGAATGCAGCCCCTCGGTAGTTCAGCTTGTGTCTCCTGGATCCGTATCTTTTGGAAATCCACAAACACTGACTTGTCTGCGTCGAGCATGAACCTTCGCCTGTTTGCACATACTGGATTTCTGCAGATGGTTGGGATTGTGTACTGGAAATATAAAATTAATAATTTATTGTGGACATGGTTTCCAGTTTGGAGTCAAATTAATTTCTAATTGAAAAAGAAAATTGTTTGGTACGAAAATAACAAATGAAAAGGAAAATCTAAAGGATGGCACCAAAGTAGGTAGTCTAGGTAAATTTATGATAGAAGAATAACAAGTTGGAACCATGAATTATCATCATCATCATTTCAGCCATAAGACGTCCACTGCTGAACATAGGCCTCCCCCAATGCTTTCCATGTTGATCGATTGGTAGCGGCCTGCGTCCAGCGTTTCCCTGCTACCTTTACGATGTCGTCGGTCCACCTTGTAGGTGGACGTCCCACGCTGCGTTTTCCGTTACGCGGCCTCCATTCCAGAACCTTTCTGCCTCATCGGCCGTCAGTTCTGCGTACTATGTGCCCTGCCCATTGCCACTTCAGCTTGCTAATCCGTCCATGAATTATATCAAAAAGGAATTAAATAACCACCTTAAATTGCTGCTCCACATTTTTGATGACTGTCTGGCAGTCTAAGCAAACAAATGTGCCCAAAACTAGTTCCGGATGCACAGGGTGTGTCCTCACAATCTGACCGGATATCCTGATCAACGTGCCAATCTTAGAAGTGGTCAGCTCCCTCACTTTATGTCTCGTTGGCACATCAACGAATGAAACGTAACATTCTTTGTCCTGCAGATCTTTTTTCATACCACTATCGGCCAGACTCAAAACATAATTCAATATGGCCTGATTTAAAAACGGATATATCCTGTAATACTCCTCGATGATCGTGGTAGCGAGATTCTGGTTGTACTTCTCTACATCGTCGAAGCTGACTTCTAAGGTGCTAAGTTCAGGTTTCAGAAGTTCTTTCGACTGTTTTTCATATTTTAGCTCATCGTCTTCTTTGAATCTGTGGAATTAATCACAGTTGCGTCTTTAGAAGGATGCTCATTTTATGAATGAAAACAAATAATACATTAAAGTCGGATAACCTCACTTTTTCAAACTGGCAAAATGTAAACATTTGCATTAAGACCGCCTATCAATGACCAGAAAAGTTTAATGAGGGGTCTCGTAACATCTTATTATTAAAAATTAAGCAGTAAATACTCACTCTTCTAAGAAATCTTGAAAAAGCTTCTGGCATCTGACTCCAACCTCATCTTTTACTTGACTTTGGGTAGCATAAGTGTCGGCTACATCCATAATTCACAGGTTTTGTGTTTATCTAGGTGTTTTATTAATTATTTATCTAACACAAGATTTAACGCCGAAGATAATCACTATTTTTTCACAGTAAACAAAGAGATTTTAGTTCACATCAATCGACTTGCGCGATCACGGAATGGGCAACATCAAACCACTTAATGAAATCTCACACATAAATCACATCTAAGTGTATACTTTTCTCATTTTATCCTATCAAATTAGAAAGAGAGGTCAATATGTCTGATGAACGATATCACAATGGGTTTTGATAGTACCACTGCTGAAGTAGCTGTTATGACATTTTGGCGGGAATGTTTCGTGTTTTGTTCGTTCAGAAATTAACTGCACTTTTTATTTTGTCGATTTAATGCGTTTTGTTCACAGATGTATAGACGCTGTATGTCAAAGTGACAGTGACACAGTGACATTGTGTTGTTTTCTTCCGAATTTCGGGAAACATAACCTCAAAAATACATAAAAAAAATATTTTTAAAAATGAACGAGGATAAAGTTACATTTCTAATTAAAGCAGCTTCATCTTTATCACAAACCCAAAATGATCAGACGAAGACATTGCTGAGAAGTTATTATTTGTGAGTTATTTTAGTTGCGAAGCTTGTTGTATTTATTTCATTGAATTAACATAAACATTTCTATTTATTTTAAGGATGCGGTGTAGAGAGTTGTCGAAAAACCATGGCCTTCCAGATAAGCACTTCTCTTCAAAAGTTCGATGTTCAAGGTGTTTCATAGAATGGAAAAAAGGCACAGAAACAACAGTAAGTATAAAGATGCTCTAAATCAATTATTTATGTATTTAATACATTAAAAACTGCACAGTATCATTTATGGACGGTTTTATAAGTCCATGTATATGTATTTGTAAAGTTAACCAGTATTTTCTTTTTCTAAATTTTAGGTTAAACCTATAAAACTTAGTAAAGGCCAAAAGCGGAGAATAAAACAATTAAAAGTAAACAAAAACAACAAGGACGATTATGTTAAAACTAGACAACAAATGTTAAACAGTAATGAACTGGTAAGTATCTGAAATCTATTTTAAATTCCATAAAACTTGCTGATAAATAAACCTAAAACCTAGTTTTATTATCTGTGCTAAACTGTTTTTTTTTTCAGAAACAGATCTGCACTTTTTGCAAAAATAGTACAATCACACCAATTCTCAAACCTACTAAGCCAAAATTAATTCCAATAAATGAAGGCACTAAAATCACAGAACAAAGAATAAAAGAAAAGATTCAGCCAAATACAAAGGCAACTAACACCAATAAACCTAAAAATCAATTGAAGAAACCTGAAGTAGATGTGTATGCTAAAACAAAAGAGATATTTTCTCTATCAAATAAGAACAACACATTACAAGGAAGTGTTAAAGACCAGAAAGTTATCAAAAACAATAAGAAGAAGAAGGATAAGTTTGCTGGTTTGTGTCAGCAGGCTGTTCTGATGTCAGCAAAGCTTAAACAGGAGAAAGAAAAACAAAACAAATTGAATTTATTCTTGAAGCCATCATCATGATGAAGATCTAACTGGTTAGGTGTTTTAATACTTTTATATTATTACTTTATTTAATTTTTAGTAGTTTACCTATCAATATTTTATGTTACACTAGTGTAAATAAAATATGTCTATCAATAGATTATTTATTGTTTTATTCATTCACAATCATAAAAATATTATAATATTATCATTTCTTCTTCCTTATCACAATTAAATGTATGTCCATAACATTAGTGTTAGTATGTCCAGTGAAAACATGTAGTTCACCATTTTTAAATCTTTTGTAGAAGTTGTAAGAATCACTGTTATTTAGATAATCATTTATATCAATATTAACTTCCTTAGACTCTGATACTAAGTCCAGATATCCCATAGCACCTGCTGCGTCTGTAGGCCCATCTATGCCATCTGTTCCTGCACTAAGAAAATCAACTTCAAAATGGCTGAATCTGCCTTTGATTTTGTGGATGATGTTGGAAAATTCCAAAGACAGCTGTTGGTTTCTTCCTCCTTTACCCTTTCCTTTTACTTCTACAGTTATTTCTCCCCCCAACACTAAACAGACATCCTTATGTTTTAATAAATCCATAACCTTATCATCTTCAATAAAGTTTGTGCTTATTCCTGGAATATTCAGCGAATCGATTGAACTTTTAAATTCTTCTTTATTCAGTGTACCTTCAATAAGCTTGCAGAATAGTTCAGCTAATTTAACATACTCCTGAGCTACAATTTCAATATTACCGATCACTTGGTGTGATAGACATATTGGTAAATATCCAAGTTTCTCAGCTTGATTAGCTGCTTCATGAATGCTTACTTTATTCGAGCCAATGATGTAGTTGTTCACTTTATCTTTGGGAAATTCTTTTGAGTCATTTAATTCATTCAATATAGTTTTAACAGAAAGAGGCAGCTGCTCATAAAGGTTGTACTTTTTGATAATATCTGCAGCTGCATTTGGATCGTCATTATTTTCTGTTGTAGGACCACTAGCTATTAAGTCTAGAGGATCTCCAACTATATCAGAGAGGATCAAAGACACAACTTGAGCTGGTTGAGCTCTCATAGCTAATTGTCCTCCTTTTAGCTCAGATATTCTTTTTCTAACTGTGTTCAGTTCCACTATATCTGCCCCTGCGTTTGCCAGTTTCTTCACTAGTCCACATTTCTCTTCTAAAGTTATTGGCTCTCTTGGTAACGGCAAAAGTGAGGACCCACCGCCTGATATCAAGACTATTAGTAAATCATTTGACGTCAAACTAGAGACTAATTTCTTGACTTTTATAGCAGTAGCTTCGGCATTTTTGTCTGGCAGATTGTTCTTAGCACCTTCACTGTACCGGACGTACTTGTTTATGACCGTTTCACTTTTACTTCCATCAGGTATGCTTACAATTCCATGCTTGATTTTTCCACCAAGTATTTTTTCAAGTTCTTTTGCCATATTCTGTACCGCCTTGCCTGTTCCTACTAGGAATACATCTTTGTTTTGCAAGTTGTAGCTATCACCTGCTATTATTAACTTTTCGGTAGTAGCATTGTAATTTACTGAGTTTCTAATTAATTTGTCCGGTTGCACTACTAAAACTCCACTACGGAATATTTGCACCAAATCACTAAAGGTCGCCTTGGACATGGTGTAAGAAAAACAAAACTTATGACTGTGGATAGTTCGCCAAAGGACTGAAAACTGAATACGATAACAAAACATTTTAATTTTACGATAATATTTCTTTGTAATCAGTTTCAAGAGATCAAATAAGCTATCAACATTATGATAAAAAGTACTTTTGCTAAGTGGCGAGTGTTATCTACTGATAACAAAACAAAAAAACATAAACTTTGATAACAAATGTCAATGTCATCGTTGATCAGCTGTTTTTGTTAAGGTTTATTTAATTTCTAAAAGGTGATTTTAATAATTTGCCTATTTAGATAATACCTACGATAGAAGTAGAAGTTACTGCGTTAAATATTTATATTATACATTCAATATAACCAATTTATGAACAATTTGTGCAAGAAAAATTTGACCGTCAGGTGCCTGTAACGGAATGCAATAAACTGTCATTGACAGTTCTGAGTGCTCTTTGGTTCTGAGCCCCGATTACGGTAATTTTTAACGTCAACAATCCAGACACGCTTCTCGATTCTGCGATACGATTGGTCGTTCAACAGCGTACGTCAGCTGTTTTGACCAATCGTATCGCAGAATCAGAAACGCGTCTGGATTGTAGACGTTATAAAAGTTACCGTAATCGGGGCTCTGAGTTCCGTTTCATGCGTCGCGTCGTAAATTTTAAATATTTTGACTACCTTCACGTTTACAATATTTAGCTACAGAAATCATTTGATTTTAATAGGGAAAATGGGTACTATAATAATAAATCCAACATGCAAATTATTGAATGACTGATTCTTTGGTTTTATTATTTTATTCGTGATTTTATTAACCCGTGTCGAACATGATTTGTGGAACGGAACGTGGTGTAGTATTTTGGACAAGTCGTAACAAGTCGCCGCAATATTTGAATTTTAATGAGTTTGGACGCTTGTAAACAATCAAAACAATTGAAATTCTGTGAAAGTTTTCATGTAGTTTTGAAACATCTTCATGGATGTCCCAATTTGTTTCACTCAACACTTTGTGGATAAACAGAATGTGAGATCTTATGGAAATATTTTAAAGAAAAGTCTCCTGAAGGAGGAAAATGAAACACAGTTCCTGAGAAATATTTTTGAAGATGAAAATTTGGTGAGTGGATTGCGCCCTAACTTGCTACAACATCTAAGGATTTTAAGAGAAAATGTCCAAAAATATTCAAAGCAGGACTTTAGAAATTACTTTCCAGAAAATGGATTTACTGGAGATAGTAAAGAAAGTAAAGAATTAAACTCTCTGAATAAAAGTGAAATCTTCTCAAAATGCTGGCTTGCCTTGTATGATATTATACCAAAGGAGCTCTATGGAAATGGGCACAATGAAAATGTATTCAAGAAGTTTGTACAAATTATTGTACTACATGGCATGAAACGCCAACATATTTTATTAAGTAAAATACTTTTAAAATGGGATTTTTCACCGAATGTGTGGCATCAGCTAGACAGAACAGTCTCTCAGAAAATTCTATACCATATTCTTATGTGGATAATTCGAAATTTATTGTCTCCAATGATATGCTTGAATTTTTACGTTACAACTTGTAAATTAGATGCAGATGAAAACAAGCTGCACTTCTTTTGGAAGAACCAATGGCAGAGTTTTTACGATAAAACTATCCATAAGATGATTTGCCGAAGCGTTATAAAGATATCCCCTCCATATTGTATGGGAAGAAAATATAAACAACACCATAGTCATTCAAACAAAATTAAACTTAAGATGTTAATGAAGGAAATACCTAAGCTGCATCTAGTCTTGAAAGCAAATCATGATTGCAGGCCAATAGTTCGATATAAAAATGATTCTCTAACTCCTGCAGATAAGAACAGAATAAAAGAACGGTTGAATTTTCTGAGAAAGTTGACAGGTAGATCTCATAAGAAGACTGAAAGCCAATTCAGTGTATTATATTCCAATTGGCTAAAATTAAATCGCCCAAAATTATACTTTATCAGAACAGATCTAAGTAATGCTTTTGGCTGTGTGAATAAAGAAAAACTTATAACAATACTACACGAGAGGTTTCGGAAACTGAAAGAAGAGGCTGGTGTCTCTGAAAAGATGTTACATCAATTTAAAGATATGATTTCTGAGCTTCGGAGGCCTCTACTAATACGGGCTGGTTCTACCGTTTATGAATGGAAGAAGGGACTGGTACAGGGATACAAATATTCACCAGCACTATCAGAATTATATTATAATCATTTGGATGAACAATATTTTGAAAATTTTATAAAAATGACTGAAAACAACATAAAACTATTTGTCAGAGTTGTAGATGATTATCTGTATGTCACAGATTCATTAGAAGATGCTGAAATGTTTTTAAAAGCGTTATCAAACTATGATAATGTGAACTATGAGAAGACTGTTGTAAACTTTTCCCACCCAACGATTAAATATAGCGAAGAAATTACTTTTTTGGGTTACTGCTATAACACTGTTATGCTGCATGTTAGCAGAGCACAAAATGTATTAACCGGTCAAATGTGTTATAAAATAACATTTAATAGTTCAATAGATAATATTTACAAGTTTTTAGAAACACGTATCGGACAGTCAAGTCAGATCAGTGGCCATATTTTCAATTTTATTCACAACTCTGAGGAAATTGTTTGGGGGCATATATTTAGCACATTTTTTTTATCAGCGAATAAATTTTGTACAATATTAGCCATGCTTTGCGATGAGTGTGAAATGAGGGATCTCTTGAAGTTGTACAAAAGGAAAGTTACTGTAAGACTTACTAACACTATTTTGGAAGTGCTGATGAAGAATAAGCCTAAGGATTATACGTTTATGTATTGCATAAACCATTTTCGGTATATTTCTTGGTTGGCGTTGAGTTTGTGTGCGAAATTGACCCCTAAATGTTTGAAGCTAGTGCCGTTTATCAAAGATGAACTGGCGAAATCGAATTGTTTGTTTGGGAAGTGGAGGGATCATGCAAGCAGGATCGATATTGATGGAAACATCTTGCGACAGGCTGTGAAAGTAGTATGCAGAAGGACAGACTTGAGAGCCATAGTCAAAAAGTTTGATACTCTACCAGAAGGGTTCCAGTGTTACCACCATAAATTACTTTTAAAAAGCAATTAACTTATTTTGTTACTGTTATAAAAATAAAAACCAGATTTTACATAAGGCACTCTATTTATTGTTTTGTATAAAATAATACAGTTTGTATTAAAACTTACTAACTTATAATTATGAGATTTCATTTGGACGGTTTTGTTATAAAATGCACCTGGTGCTACCATTTTCAAGTGATTGGACTTGAAAATTCAGAATAACAATAATAATATTATTGTTACAGACATATAAGAAAAAAATATAATAAAAGTCTTTTAGCAAAATAGTAAAAAAATAGATTTTGTACTAAACTTTTAAAGTAAATAATCTAGTACTTATTAGTAAAACAATGAAAACCATTGATATAAAAAGACATACCACAATAATGTAGAAAAGAAATTAAATATCAGTTATGAGATTACTTACACAGTTGCATCTTGTTACTAAATAAATATAACACAATATTATTTTTAGATTTACACTTACACACAATATTGTTTGTTAACTAATACTAGTCTACAAGCTCAGCTTATGATGGACGGATTTAATACATTCATAACTCAAAATTATATAATAAAAAAATAGCTGTCATAATATCAGAAATAGCTGTCATAATTTCAGAAATAGCTGTCATAATATCAGAAATAGCTGTTATAATATCAGAAATAGCTGTCATAATATAAGAAATAGCTGTCATAATTTCAGAAAGTATAAAGTACAGAATGTTTTCTTACAGTTTAACCTATTTTACATGTTTATAAATGCATAATTACAAGAAATATTCTAAGATTCACTTATTTACCACAAATACACTTTTTAAGAGCTGTCCAAATTTGACTCCTCATAGATTTCGTATAGCAAAAGAAAAGGGCTAAAATAGCGAGTTTTTAGAGAAATTGTTGCCTTCCTCTGGCTCTTTCCATTCAAATCAGTCTCCATAGACAAGTGGCAGAACGTGACAGTTGTAATTCTGAAATGCCTTCGCTCCGGCGTTTATTTGTATGTGTAGCTGGTTTTTAATGTAAAGGGATATGAATTTCGGAGCGATTAAAAAGTGCCACTTGTCTATGCCCGTTGTTTTTCATAGTTATTTCCTATCGTAGTAAAGCGACAATAAACACCGCCAATCCTATTACAGCCCCCACCACCCCGTCCCTATAACCAGCGGACAAGAAGTCCGTATCAGCCGCAATGTAGTAAGCGCTTTGCGGCGCGTCGCACGACACTATGCGAGCGGCGCGAGGTAACGCCTTGCCCGCTATGATGTCCGCTGACCGCTGCTTGTGCGGCAAAGGCTTTATAGATGACCCAAACTGAACTGACCCACCAAACTCATTGACAGAGGGGCGCCACCATCGTTCAACTTTATAGTTTCCAACATAGCAAAAATCGGAATCAGCGATTTGCTATTGACGGTGGGGCTCCGGTGTCAATGTCACGGATAGGACAGTTCAGTATATTGGGTCTAACGAAATAGTAAATTATTCTCTTCACCAGCCTTCCATAAAACCGTCAAAGTAAAAACTTCTAAATAAATGCATCCGGCTCGAAGGACCATTGTTAGCGGACCGCTGCATCGTAATATCAGAAATAGCTGTCAAATTTTCAAAATAGCTGTCATTATAACTATAAATAAACGTCAAAAATTATAAACTAGAATTTTTTCTTACGTAGCTACTTCTCAACGATTTCGGATCGATCAAAAAGTGTCACTTGTCTAAGTTCACTGTTTTAAGGTAGATTATGTATTATCGTAGTAAAGCGACAACAAAGATCGCCAATCCTATTACAGTCCCCACCACCCCGTTCCTATAACCAGCGGACAAAAAGTCCGTATCTGCCGCGATATAGTAAGCGCTTTGCGGCGCGTCGCACGACACTATGCGTGCGGCGCGAGGTAACGCCTTGCCCGCTATGATGTCCGCTGACCGCTGCTTGTGTGGCAACGGCTTTAGACGGACCGCTGCGTCGCTGAAGATTAAATCCGCGTATGGGGGAGGCGAGAAGAACATGCTGAAACTGGAAGAGAAATAAATCATTATAATGGGGACACCATGGACAAACACTATATGGGCATGGGCTGTGACGTTTTTGTTCATGTCACGGAATCTTCTTGTCTATGGCTATTGTGTTTCCACGTTTGCCACGTGTCACGTTGTCACGTGAGCATAGCCATTTCACGGTATATGAAATTATAAACCCTGGGGTTGAGTTGGACAAACACTATGTGAGCTATGACGTTTTTGTTCATGTCATGGATTTTCTTAAATTTCATATTTGTATGACGTTATGGATTCCCCTATATTTTATAGTGTATCACGTGTTATGAGGAGACGAAAACAAAATTTTGCAAAAGAAATGTGAAATCCAACGTGGCGCATGATATGATAGGTGGACACTGTCTACAAATCCCCTGAGCAGAGAATCAAGGGGATATGTGGACAAAAAGTCTACAAAGTCCCTTAGCAGGGGATCATCTAAAGCTTCAACCACACCAACGCGTGCAGATCGCCATTGCCGGTGCGATCATAGGCCAATGTAAGATACAGGCAAAATATTTTGCTTAGTTTAGGTTTTATTAATTATGTCCGTGCACTAATTTTAATTGAAACCAAACGTGTACTTTATCTAGGCTAAGTTTTATACAGAAATAAATTATTTATTATTTTATTATTTATTTATTTATTTATTAAAGACGCAAAACAGATTACAATTAAGGTTTCACAAATTATATAGCACGTAAGCTTATGGACTAAATTGTAACCTAACAACATGCATCCTATAAAGTATAGGTTAATAATGAATGTTACATCAAAACTTCAGAAACTCAGTTTACATTTTACGTTTTACAGAAAATTAAGATGTTATAGCCTGACCAGGAACATAAAAACCCTGGCATAGTGGCGCATCAATTGCATTTGATAGTGCAACACTGAGTACAGTCGTACCTGTGTTAAATTAATAGGCTAACTTTATGTAGGTATCAGGATTCAGGATTACGGGCTAATTTAATATTTTCATAAATTAACGAAAACATATTATTATAGGTAACCTGGTTTAAATAAATTAAATGGAACCATCAATCGAGCTAGTAGGATTTATTTTATTATTCATCAATAATCAAATTCAGAACTTGAATATTCAACTGCAATGTCTGCTCATGAACGCTTCAAACTCGGTACTTCTTTCCCAATTCCATAAAATTCAACACTTAGAAAGTGACAAAAAACTTTAAAATAGGTAGTTGAAACAAACCACAGCTAATTTTCATAGTGGACTGTACTATACGATAAACATGTCAGTCAATTTGACAACCTTTGTTGGAAACATTATTCAATGAAAATATTGTCCGAACCCTTGGTATTTCTCTTCGACAAATACTTTAACACATTGTGAACCACTTTTCTTTCACGACTATAAAAAGATTTTAGCAATTTCATTCACAAAATCAATTGCGCACATTTAAAATAAAGTTTGTTTAGGTACACTTTGACAGCAATAGACTGACATGCAAGGTGACATGTCAATGAAGTTTTTAGTTATTGTTGCCATTAAAATAAATTAGTACCATTAGATTTCCGCAACATGGCGAGGGTTTTTATGTTCCTGGTCAGGCTATAATTAATATAATATTATGTGTGTGAGAGTGAGGATAGTGAAAGATTATTATTAATTAATGATAAAGATTTATTTATTAATGACAGGTCGCGTGGACTGTCATGGGCCGCACGACCTGTGTTGAAGCATATGGGGTTTTGTGGAATAAGACAAGATTTTAACATGATGGAGTAGTTCATACCTAAACTCGTCAGTAGTAGCAGCGCCGTACAATTGCTGCGCGTAGACCATGAGGTTAGAATATGTGTCTAACTCGGTGTGGTTGGCGCGCCCCATCAGCACCGAACCCGGGACCTTGCCCAGGTTGCAGTGCTTGTACTCGCTTATCTTGGCCCGTGTACCTGGAGACATTAATTTTGTTAATACGGTTTTTTAGGTCAAGGTATTGTCTAGCTAGCTAAAGGAGCGGAGACAAAAGTACTGTCTGGACACAGCAGCTGCAGTTTGACTATTGGCTAGACTCTAGTCTAGTCCCCTTCTTATTCTTAAGGGGAGAGGGTGGGCATACCAACTGTAGATCCTGGCTACACAGGAGTTGCAGCGGCGGGAATGAGAGGTGGGGATAGTCCCGTTTAGAGGGAGGGCAGTAGGCTGGGGACACGCGTATCGTCTTGGCACAGTAGCGACAAATCGAGTTATATAGACACAAAAGTTGCTCGAGCTATCGTCTAGAGGAGAGAGGAGGAAGGTGTTTCTTGTACTGTCCGGACACAGCAACTCTAGAAAGAAGGAACTTGCCGTCCGGATACAGCAACTGCAACTCTAGAGGGGACACTCACCGTTCGGAGCAAACATAGGCTTGGTCTTAAGCTTGTTTGGAGACCCCTGGTCTGGAGGAGAGGAGGAAGGTGTTTCTCGTACCGTCCGGTCACAGCAAATAGAGCGGACACTCACCGTCCGGGCACAGCAGCTGCAAGTCCAGCTATAGTTTAGAGTGAGGGTAGTAGGCTGGGGACACGCACCGTCCGAGCACGACAACTCTAGACCGTTCGGACACTCACCGTCCGGGCACAGCATCTGCAGGTCCAATGGCAGCAGGTCGCGCGCCCACCACTCGCGGCGGCGGCCGCCGGACACTTCAGCGGGCGCAGTGTGCCGGACGAAAGCCACGTCACCGCCGCCTTCCACCATGCAGCGGACTGCGCCCAGTGACCGTCGTGTGTAGTGTGACAGCAACTAGAGCGGACACTAACCGTCCGGGCACAGCAGCTGCAGGTCCAGCTGTAGTCTAGACTTCTAGAGGGTAGAAGGATGGAGACACGTGTATCGTCTTAGCATTGCAGCAACAGATCCGAGTTTATAATACAGACACAAAAGTTGATCGAGCTATCGCCTAGAGGAGAGATGAGGAAGGTGTGTCTCGTACCGTCCGGGCACAGCAACTCTAGAAAGAAGAAACTTGCCGTCCGGATACAGTAACTCTAGAGGGGACACTGACAGTCCGGAGCAAACATAGGCTTAGTCTTAAGCTGTCGCGGGCCGGATTGATGACAGTGGCGGGCCGGATATGGTCCGCGGGCCGTAGTTTGGAGACCCCTGGTCTATAGGAGAAGAGGAAGGTGTTTCTCGTACCGTCCGGGCACAGCAACTAGAGCGGACACTCACCGTCCGGGCACAGCAGCTGCAGGTCCAATGGCAGCAGGTCGCGCGCCCACCACTCGCGGCGGCGGCCGCCGGACACTTCAGCGGGCGCGGTGTGCCGCACGAAGGCCACGTCACCGCCGCCTTCCACCATGCAGCGGACTGCGCCCAGTGACCGTCGTGTGTAGTGTGACAGCAACTAGAGCGGACACTCACCGTCCGGGCACAGCAACTGCAGGTCCACCTATAGTCTAGACTTCTAGAGGGAGGGCAGTAGGCTGGGGACACGCGTATCGTCTTGGCACAGTAGCGACAAATCGAGTTATACAGACACAAAAGTTGCTCGAGCTATCGTCTAGAGGAGAGAGGAGGAAGATGTTTCTCGTACCGTCCGGGCACAGCAGCGCTAGAAAGAAGGAACTTGCCGTCCGGATACAGTAACTCTAGAGGGGACACTGGCAGTCCGGAGCAAACATAGGCTTAGTCTTAAGCTGTCGCGGGCCCGATTGATGACAGTGGCGGGCCGTAGTTTGGAGACCCCTGGTCTAGAGGAGAGAGGAGGAAGGTGTTTTTTGTAGCGTCCGGGCACAGCCACTCTAGAGCGGACACTCACCGTCCGGGCACAGCAGCTGCAGGTCCAGCTATAGTCTTGAGGGAAGGTTGTAGGGTGGGGACACGTACCGTCCGGGCACAGCAACTAGAGCGGACACTCACCGTCCGGGCACAGCAGCTGCAGGTCCTGCTATAGTCTAGACTTCTAGAGGGAGGGTAGAAGGATGGAGACACGTGTATCATCTTAGCACTGCAGCAACAGATCGAGTTATAATACAGACACAAAAGTTGCTCGAGCTATCGTCTAGTCTAGAGGAGAGAGGAGGAAGGTATTTCTCGTACCGTCCGGGCACAGCAACTCTAGAAAGAAGGAACTTGCCGTCTGGATACAGTAACTCTAGAGGGGACACTGGCAGTCCGGAGCAAACATAGGCTTAGTCTTAAGCTGTCGCGGGCCGGATTGATGACAGTGGCGGGCCGGATATGGTCCGCGGGCCGTAGTTTGGAGACCCCTGGTCTATAGGAGAAGAGGAAGGTGTTTCTCGTACCGTCCGGGCACAGCAACTAGAGCGGACACTCACCGTCCGGGCACAGCAGCTGCAGGTCCAATGGCAGCAGGTCGCGCGCCCACCACTCGCGGCGGCGGCCGCCGGACACTTCAGCGGGCGCAGTGTGCCGCACGAAGGCTACGTCACCGCCGCCTTCCACCATGCAACGGACTGCGCCCAGTGACCGTAGAGAGTAGTGTGACAGCAACTAGAGCGGACACTCACCGTCCGGGCACAGCAGCTGCAGGTCCTGCTATAGTCTAGACTTCTAGAGGGAGGATAGTAGGCTGGGGACACGCGTATCGTCTTGGCACTGCAGCAACAGATCGAGTTATACAGACACAAAAGTTGATCGAGCTATCGTCTAGAGGAGAGAGGAGGAAGGTGTTTCTCGTACCGTCCGGACACAGTAGCGCTAGAAAGAAGGATATTGCTGTCCGGACATAGCAACTCTAGAAGGAAGGAAATTGCCGTCCGGACACAGTAACTCTAGAAGGAAAGCAAACTCTACAGGGAGCGGACACTCACCGTCCGGGCACACCAGCTGCAGGTCCAGCTATAGTTTAGTTAGAGGGAGGGTAGTAGGATGGAGACACGCGTATCGTTTTGGCACTGTAGCAACAGATCCGAGTTATAATACAGACACAAAAGTTGCTCGAGCTATCGTCTAGAGGAGAGAGGAGAAAGGTGTTTCTCGTACCGTCCGGGCACAGCAACGCTAGAAAGACGGAACTTGCCGTCCGGATACAGCAACTTTAGAAGGAAGGAAATTGCTGTCCGGACACAGCAATTCTAGAAGGAAGGAAATTGCCGTCCGGACACAGTAACTCTAGAAGGAAAGCCAACTCTACAGGGAGCGGACACTCACCGTCCGGACACAGTAACTCTAGAAGGAAAGCCAACTCTACAGGGAGCGGACACTCACCGTCCGGACACAGCAACTGCAGATCCAACGGCAGCAGGTCGCGCGCCCACCACTCGCGGCGGCGGCCGCCGGACACTTCAACGGGCGCGGTGTGCCGGACGAAAGCCACGTCACCGCCGCCTTCCACCATGCAGCGGACTGCGCCCAGTGACCGTAGTGTGTAGTGTGACAGCAACTAGAGCGGACACTCACCGTCCGGGCACAGCAACTGCAGGTCCACCTATAGTCTAGACTTCTAGAGGGAGGGCAGTAGGCTGGGGACACGCGTATCGTCTTGGCACAGTAGCGACAAATCGAGTTATATAGACACAAAAGTTGCTCGAGCTATCGTCTAGAGGAGAGAGGAGGAAGATGTTTCTCGTACCGTCCGGGCACAGCAGCGCTAGAAAGAAGGAACTTGCCGTCCGGATACAGTAACTCTAGAGGGGACACTGGCAGTCCGGAGCAAACATAGGCTTAGTCTTAAGCTGTCGCGGGCCCGATTGATGACAGTGGCGGGCCGTAGTTTGGAGACCCCTGGTCTAGAGGAGAGAGGAGGAAGGTGTTTTTTGTAGCGTCCGGGCACAGCCACTCTAGAGCGGACACTCACCGTCCGGGCACAGCAGCTGCAGGTCCAGCTATAGTCTTGAGGGAAGGTTGTAGGGTGGGGACACGTACCGTCCGGGCACAGCAACTAGAGCGGACACTCACCGTCCGGGCACAGCAGCTGCAGGTCGAGCGGCAGCAGGTCGCGCGCCCACCACTCGCGGCGGCGGCCGCCGGACACTTCAGCGGGCGCGGTGTGCCGCACGAAGGCCACGTCACCGCCGCCTTCCACCATGCAGCGGACTGCGCCCACGTGACCGTAGAGTGTAGTGTGACAGCAACTAGAGCGGACACTCACCGTCCGGGCACAGCAACTAGAGCGGACACTCACCGTCCGGGCACAGCAACTGCAGGTCCAGCTATAGTCTTGAGGGAAGGTTGTAGGGTAGGCACACACGTATAGTCCGGACACAGCGGCTCTAGAGGAAAGGAACACCTTACCATCCGGACACAGCAACTCTAGAGGGAAGGAAATTGCCATCTGGACACATCAACTCGAGAGGGAGCGGACACTCACCGTCCGGACACAGCAACTGCAGATCCAATGGCAGCAGGTCGCGCGCCCACCACTCGCGGCGGCGGCCGCCGGACACTTCAGCGGGCGCAGTGTGCCGGACGAAAGCCACGTCACCGCCGCCTTCCACCATGCAGCGGACTGCGCCCACGTGACCATAGTATGGCTCGGACGCGTCTCGGCGGCACCGTCTAGAGAACCAAGAGGCATAAAATTTTTAGTTTTACACTAGAATAGTTCGAGAAGCGATTGAAATTAAGAAACACAAAAAACAAAATTCAATCGGGAGGACGGATTTAAATTGTCACCAGTGTGGAATCCGGTGATTAATAAATGCAAACCGCGAATTTTGCCGTCGAATACGGATACTGTGAGTGTTGTGTGTCGTGGTAACATCACTAGTGGTAGTGTAACAAATGACAATATGAGGGTAGTTTAAAAATCTTCAAGCCCGCCCGAACGGACGACGCCGCGAACCGCCAGTCTGCTTGTGACCACGGCTGCAGCATTGCAGCCGAAACGTCAAGCCGTGAGTACATAATGTAACTCATTAATAAACGTCGCGTTAAGAACCGTGTCGTTACTATTTTAACCAAGAGGCATTGTTATAACGCTCGCCCTACTACGAGACTATTTCCACCTCTCGTTCCCACCGCTACAACTCCTGTGTAGCCAGGATCTACAGCTTGACCGCCAATAAAAACCCAACCAGTGAAGGTCAAGTTTGTCCCGGGGGAAAATAAAATGTCATTGTCTCGCCCTACTAGCTGTTGACGATTCTAATATCTGGGTGCAAGTGCATGCAATAAGTGTTTGGCACGTGAACCGCTATTCCACACAACCGTCAAATATGCATCACTAAATAATGTTTACATTGCACAGTTTTGTTAAAATGACGCAAGTCAAACAAACCTAGAAACTTGCATCAACATAAATCACAATAGAAATTAAATTCAAACTTACCTGAAAGACGCTCCGTGACACAAATGGCACAGGTTATCCTGCGGGATAGTATTGGAGTCGACGTATTCGCTGCTCAGCGCTCCAGGTGCACACGACTTGGTGAAGTACTGGGCGGCCGCGTGGGCGCCGTCGCACTTGTATGACCTGCGCGATAGAGGCTAGTTTAGCTTGGCAGTATTACCGAGGCAAGGTATTAGTTATTTACAAACACATCTCTCGCTACGCATCCTAGTACTATCTAGTGGAAACGAAGCATTAATTAGAAATAATTTAATCACAATTAAATCTTTCAAACAGATCTATCTTTCAGCGACGCCCCGTGACACAAATGGCACAGGTTATCCTGTCCCTTGACCCTTTTTAGATGCCCTGTTTGCAATGACCCGCCCGTTTTTAAATGCCCTATTTGCAATGACCCTTTTTCAGATGCCCTGTTTGCAATTACCCTTTTTCAGATGCCCTGTTTGCAATAGCCCTTTTTTTGATGACCTGTTTGCAATGAACTTTTTCTGGCTTACCTGATCCACCCGTTAGAGATGAGGTACGCCAAAGGGTACACCCAGCCAGCCGCCATGCCAATCCCAGTATGGCAGGTGTTCTTGCCGCGAAGGTAGGTCAGGTCAGTGTCCGGATCTTGCTCTTGTAGTACCAGTTATTACCGCTTGAGTAGATAACTGTGCTCACCATGAGATTACGTTAGGTGTGCTCGCTTGCGAGTGCATCATAAAAATCTATGAAGACTTTAGTTCTTGAAAGTAGCCGCTAGGGGCGCTGCACAATCTGTCATTTAATTTTTTTGTCGCTAGTGAGCACACCTAATGCAGGCCTAGCTCACTCCGCGCGGTACATCCGATAATTACTGTTAATTATGAAAAATCAAAAACGTTAAAATAACGGTATCGTTGTGGCCAATGAGATGCTGTCATAGTGACATTGACAATACGTCAATGTCACACTAGCATCAAACGTCAGAATAGAGGGACGCGCGGAGACGACTCCGCGCGCTTTTGTGCTAAGTGATGAATTGTATCTAAAATAAGGCAATATAATGTGAAAGATGAGTATCCAGTGTTTTATTTATGAGAATAGATCTACCGGCCTTTAATAGTTCAGAAGTGAGATCTGAAACCTATGATAGTAACGTGATTTCAAAGTGTTCCAGGTGACCAATGTTTCGTGTTATTTGTCACGAATGTTATCACAAAACGCCCACGATTCTATGATTATAATGGAATATGATGAAGAAAGAATGTCAAGGAAACCACGCTGACAAGCTGTGTGAGATGCAGAAAAGTATTTAAGTACGAGAAATGATGGACTCGAATGATGAAGATACTCCTCCCGTAACTTGGCTTGTGGTCACGTAAGTGGTGAACAATTTGACTAACGATGGCCCCAGAGCAGGTACGATTCATTAATATTATCGATTATTCTAACAGCAACAATATTAACACGGATGCATCAAATGTTATAGGTATTGTCAGTCTTTACTGATAATGCCAGGAATGTGTGTGAAAGCTATGGTATGTGCTCACTTTAATTACAATGCCTAATAAACTATTTTAGTAAATCAAATTAAATTGAACGGTGTTCATTTGTTCATGTTTACATTCTGCAAAGAATAACTTGTTGAGATTTAAAATCTATAAATAATAGATAGAATTTGGTCAGATAAATTAAATATAGCCTGACCAGGAACATAAAAACCCTGGCATAGAGGCGCGTCAATTGCATTTGATAGTGCAACACTGAGTATAGTCGCACCCGTGTTAAATTAATAGGCTAACTTTATGTATCAGGATTCAGGATTACGGGCTAATTTGATATTTTCATATATTAACGAAAAAATATTATTATAGGTAACCTAGTTTAAATAAATTAAATGAAACCATCAATCGAGCTAGTAGGATTTATTTTATTATTCATCAATAATCAAATTCAGAACTTGAATATTCAACTGCAATGTCTGCTCATGAACGCTTCAAACTCGGTACTTCTTTCCCAATTCCATAAAATTCAACACTTAGAAAGTGACAAAAAACTTTAAAATAGGTAGTTGAAACAAACCACAGCTAATTTTCATAGTGGACTGTACTATACGATAAACATGTCAGTCAATTTGACAACCTTTGTTGGAAACATTATTCAATGAAAATATTGTCCGAACCCTTGGTATTTCTCTTCGACAAATACTTTAACACATTGTGAACCACTTTTCTTTCACGACTATAAAAAGATTTTAGCAATTTCATTCACAAAATCAATTGCGCACATTTAAAATAAAGTTTGTTTACACTTTGACAGCAATAGACTGACATGCAAGGTGACATGTCAATGAAGTTTTCAGTTACTGTTGCCATTAAAAGAAATTAGTACCATTAGTTTTCCGCAACATGGCGAGGGTTTTTATGTTCCTGGTCAGGCTATAAGTTTGGTGATCATGCCCGAGTAACCTCTTGGCATTATTTTGGAGAAGAATTAATAATTAGTTTTATTCAAGTAAATTGAAGCTAAGGTCTGTGTTGTGTAAACCAGTTTTAGTATCATGATGTTTCTTTCTTGATGTTGAGCACTATAAGATGAGATAAAATCTATTAAATAGTTTAATTTGTAAATTGAAATAAGGTAAGGCAGCCAGTTATGCCGTTGAACATGTGGTGTATTTTTGGTACTCTTATAGTGATTGAACTTCAATTATTGTGAAACATAATTATTATTATGTTACATGATGCTATATTTTGAGTTAAGATAATGTTAATATTGAACTTTTCCAACTTATCAATTAATTTCTGCTGCCAGTAGTGATTTGGGTTGTATCACTAAAATTGAAAATTAGTGTGGGTGATTAAAATTTATCCAATTATTATAATTAAAAAAAAGATATAGAATGTGGTACATTTAACTTAAAGAGTATTCTTGTGTACCAGCCATTATTGTTGGTTATTCTTCCCACATGGTGAAAATGATTTAAATCTTGAGGTTATTTATTAGCTGTTTAATAAAAAGGTTACTGGTTGTAGCATGTTGTGTGTGCATATTTTTAGATTTGACTTTAGTTTTAGATATGGTGACTTATCTGTCTGCGGGTTGGCCCTGTGGTGAGCAAATCAGTCAAGCACAATACCTGAGTGAAGCTGAACACTGAACAAGGGTACTTCACATAAATGATTTGGAGTTGGACAGAAGGTAATGCAATACAAAAGGGCATCAGCTGTGATATTTGGTGAGTGAAAATGTAATACAAAAGGAATCAGCTGTGATATTTGGTGAGTTGAATTAATGTTTTATTGCAAGGGTTGAGCTGAGACTAGCAGTGCCACTGCGGCTTGGTTGTTTAACTGTGCTTATTCTTGTCATTGGCATGAAATTGCATACAATTAACTTGAGTGTGAACAGATTGTAATAATAAATTGGCTACAGTCTACTGCTAGACTTTAGAACTTCCCAACTGCCGCTAACAGTCTTAAGCAAAAAGTTATTATTAATAATGGTGAATAAGAGAGTTATGTGTTTGAATAGAAATAAATGCTTATCATTGGTCATTAGCATTGGCCTATTGTGTGGTATACTGCTGTACTGTGCTAAAGTTAGCTATTTACCCGACTGCGCCAGAAGGGGGGTTATGTTTTTGAATAATGGTATCAATGGAGCAAAGTACTAGCAGTGATCAAATAAAGTTTATATTGGTGATGATTGTGTTGTGTGCTTCCCTGTAATGACTGGGTTAACAACAGATACTTGAATATGAAGTCAGTTGCATTGTGGGTGAATTTTGGCCAAGCATGAGAAGAGAAGTATTGTACTTGTTAAATTAAAGTTCTTGGATATTTCCATGAATGCTTGTTCCTATTTGAGGATGGTAAGTTCATGGAAGTATGTGCAGTTTCCAAAGATAATAGTTGGAAGTGTATTGCTGTCAACACAACAATAACAGTAACAGTAAGTTTATTATGATAAAGTTGCATTTGTGTGTGAAGCAAATTTGTGTTCACTAAGACGCAATGTTAAGCATAATTTGTTTCACTGTTTATTACTGGCATTATTGATGATGATTTATGTAGTTGTGTTATTCATCTTAATATTTTAGAGTTTACATTGAAATATTTTATTATCTAAATAAGGATAATTTTAGCAAATTTCTTATGATGTTGTGATTATGGGAATGGTTTGATAATAATAATAATAATAGGGGTATGATGTACTATGTGAGGATCATACACCAGTGGGCATTGTCATGAAACTGGGTGGACTTTGTCATTTTGTGTGAGATGGATGTCCTGATAGCTGTGTGAGGAGGACATGTGGCATTGTCTTGAAACTGTGTGGACATTGTCATTCTGAGTGGGATGTCTGGTGTGACATCAGGAATTGTGAAGATGTCGTGTCTTGTGTGGGAGACATCATGAACTATGATGTTTTGGCTTGTGTAGCGACATCATGGGGCTGTGTGGCGAGGCGCAAACTGTGTGGAATGGCCTAATCTGTGTGGGTTTAAAGAGAAAATGTTAAAAGAACCATAACCAATCCCATAAATCATTTAGGTCCGATAGTATTTATTTTATTTGTATTGCATTGTATAACTTCATTATAATAACGTCATTAGGAGTTCACAATGTTCTAAATTAATTCTGAATAATACCGAAGAGAAGATGCAGTATCATGAGCAAATGGAGAACCTACTGAGAAAGGCATACGCCGGGCGCTGTAGTGGTGACTTCGTGGAAAGCTTCAACGACATCGAGCAAGCAAAGAAGTGATTTTTCAAGTGGACGAAGACCACAGGAAGGCGGTCTTCCATGTCCGGAACTGGAACAGCAACAACGACAGGCTGCTAGCAGTCGCCCCGAGCGACAGGCGCGCGAAGAAAGGAGCGACTCCCCTAGAAGCTCCTGAAAAGCAGTGGTGCCTCAAGACCGGATGGGACGAGCCCGTGCTGGAAGACGTCGCAGCATACTTCGAGAAATGGCTGTCAGACCTGCAGATTATGAAGAGACTGTTTATTCCTCGATACTACTACGGGGGGAGATAAATGAAACTCCGAGAGCTGCAGATCTTCTGCGATGCAGGCGAGGAAGCCTACGCCGCCGTTGCGTATTGGCACCTCACTTACAACGACAGGAAGGACGCGGAAGTTGTGCTGGTAGCTGCGCCTGTCAAAGTGGCTCCAGTGAAGACACAAACGATATCGAGGTTGGAGCTACAAGCAGCATGAACGGAAGTGCATCGGCTGCCTGTAGAAGACACTATCTACTGGAGTGACTCCTAAACTGTGTTGCATTGGCTGCGGAATGGAAGCCGCCGCTATACACCCTACGGAGCGCATCGACTTGAAGAGATCACCGAGGAGACAAGGCCGTCGGAGTAGCGTTTGAGTACCCACTCACTTGAACGTAGCCGACGTGGCGTCGAGAGCGGGATACGTGCCTACATCGGAAGAGGATGAGTCTGTTGTTCCAAGGGCACGTCGTGGGCGCCTATGAGCGCGTTCACGGCCAGCGTGTGGTGCGAATGGTGGCACAGCCGGATCCCAATACGAGGCGTCAAGTGTGCTATGAGTAGAGTAGACCTTCGAGGGCGAAGGAAATGTAGGATGGCCGAACTGTTAATTATGAAAAATCAAAAACGTTAAAATAACGGTATCGTTGTGGCCAATGAGATGCTGTCATAGTGACATTGACAATACGTCAATGTCACGCTAGCATCAAACGTCAGAATAGAGGGACGCGCGGAGACGACTCCGCGCGCTTTTGTGCTAAGTGATGAATTGTATCTAAAATAAGGCAATATAATGTGAAAGATGAGTATCCAGTGTTTTATTTATGAGAATAGATCTACCGGCCTTTAATATTACCTACAGCGAAGCGCCCCGCCGGCGGGTATTATATCAGTCGAGTGTCACGCGCGCGCCCGTCAGAACGCTGGCGTGCGTTGTAGTACCTAATTCTATGATCGAAGTATTATTTAAAAATGGTCATAAAGAGAAAGAAATATTATTGTGCGGCGTTCGGGTGTTTAAATTCGAAAAGAAATCTACCGGATTTATCTTTTTTTTCGCTTCCCAAAGATGCTGAATGTATAATGTATGTTGGCCATGTAGGTAATCAATAATTCTTAGGATAGTATAGGAACCTAACCTACCATGACTACTGCTCAGAATGCGTTCGTTCGTTTCAGCCAAATGACGTCCACTGCTGGACAAAGGCCTCTCCCAAGGTTTTCCATAATGAATGCATACTTACCTACATACATACGTACCTCATTACAAATAAGTAGATTAATATTTTTTTACTAGACAGCAACCCTAACAGCGTAAGAAGAGTTCAGAGGCACGCGATAGAAAGAGACAAAACTTGTAGGTGAATAAAATTGTAGGTACGTAGTGCTGTGCGAGCTGAATTCGACTGTATCGCGTCGTAGCAAGACTCGCATTTATTTAAATGGTCTTGCGGAGTAATCCTTCTGTACCTGTACTATTACTTATTCTGTGCCGTTTTTTAGATGCCCTGTTTGCAATTACCTTTTTTTATAGCTTACCTGATCCACCCGTTAGAGATGAGGTACGCCAAAGGGTACACCCAGCCAGCCGCCATGCCAATCCCAGTATGGCAGGTGTTCTTGCCGCGAAGGTAGGTCAGATCAGTGTCCGGATCTTGCTCTTTGGCCACTGCCACTGCATAGTACCAGTTGTCGCCGGTTGTGTAAATCTGGAAACGATGTTGAGGTTATGACATGTCATGACATTATTTCACTTTATTTCTATTTAAATCCTCAGGATTTTAAATAGATAAAGCCTGGTCCGTGAGCACGTAGAATTTTGTCCAATGACCCCAAGCTACCTATCCTTATCGCTCGCGCGTAATTATGTTGCTCGCGCTCGCACACTCACTGCGGGCGCCCGTCGCACAGTCGCGACAGCAATATAATTACGCGCGAGCGATAAGGATGGGTAGCTTGGGGTCATTGGACAAAATTCTACGTGCTCACGTACCAGGCTTTACAATGTTCAAAGAAAAGCTGACTTCAGTGTTGACAACATTTTATGATGTAGAACATCAGTTCTACGGCCCTCAGGCCGTTGGAGAAAAAACGTTCTCGAGTGGCGATCATAGATCAAACTGAAGTCGTAGTGTAGGTAGGCCTTTCACTTGATGGACTGACGATCTGTTGAAGATTACCTGATCTTCTCAAACTGTCTAAGTGAAGGTCAAATCCACCCTTTTGCCTGTGTTAAATAGAGGACAAGTTCTGCAATGGAGATTAAATGACCTAATGATGATGTTGATGATGACGATGATGCACGAATGAAGGACGTGTCTTAGGCTGAGTTGCACCACCTAACTTTGACCGAAACCATAACGATAACCAGTGTTTTATGTATGGACAGTTTGACAGATTTTAGACTCAGACTTACCTCCTGCATGAAGGGCACGAGACGGTGGTTGCTCGCGGCTCGTAGCATATCGGCGGCGTCGAACAGAGCGAAGTCGCACGTGCCTTCAGCAATGGCTCGCTCGCAGTGTCGTGTGCTGTGACGTAATATTACATGCTTCTTGCAAAATGGCACCTATTACAATGACTTAACGTACCTCCTGCATGAAGGGCACGAGGCGGTGGTTGCTCGCGGCTCGCAGCATATCGGCAGCGTCGAACAGAGCGAAGTCGCACGTGCCTTCAGCAATGGCTCGCTCGCAGTGTCGTGTGCTGTGACGTAATATTACATGTTTCTTGCAAAATGGCACCTATTACAACAACTTAACGTACCTCCTGCATGAAGGGCACGAGGCGGTGGTTGCTCGCAGCTCGTAGCATGTCAGCTGCGTCGAACAGAGCGAAGTCGCACGTGCCTTCAGCGATGGCTCGCTCTCAGTGCCGTGTGCTGTGACGTAATATTACATGTTTCTTGCAAAATGGCACCTATTACAATGACTTAACGTACCTCCTGCATGAAGGGCACGAGACGGTGGTTGCTCGCGGCTCGCAGCATATCGGCAGCGTCGAACAACGCGAAGTCGCACGTGCCTTCAGCGATCGCTCGCTCGCAGTGACGTGTGCTATGACGTAATATTACATGTTTCTTGCAAAATGGCACCTATTACAACGACTTAACGTACCTCCTGCATGAAGGGCACGAGACGATGATTGCTTGCGGCTCGCAACATGTCAGCTGCGTCGAACAGAGCGAAGTCGCACGTGCCTTCAGCAATGGCTCGCTCGCAGTGTCGTGTGCTGTGACGTAATATTACATGTTTCTTGCAAAATGGCACCTATTACAATGACTTAACGTACCTCCTGCATGAAGGGCACGAGGCGGTGGTTGCTCGCGGCTCGCAGCATATCGGCAGCGTCGAACAGAGCGAAGTCGCACGTGCCTTCAGCGATGGCTCGCTCGCAGTGTCGTGTGCTGTGACGTAATATTACATGTTTCTTGCAAAATGGCACCTATTACAACGACTTAACGTACCTCCTGCATGAAGGGCACGAGGCGATGATTGCTTGCGGCTCGCAGCATATCGGCAGCGTCGAACAGAGCGAAGTCGCACGTGCCTTCAGCAATGGCTCGCTCGCAGTGTCGTGTGCTGTGCGCACGCCAACATACTAGTGTTGGAGATAAGAACGCTGCTTTTAGCGCCACCTGGACATGATAACAAGTAGGTTAAGTCTATGTGAACCAAATGCTTGACATTTGTGACGAGCAAATTGAGGGTCGTCAAACTCTTCGCTTCCAGTTTAATAATCCTCGAATTTCTGTAAAATATTTTTGAGAAAATCAGACTGGAAACAAAGAAAAGTGTGTAAACTTTGACGCGTGACGTCATATGACACGCGCCCATAGTACGAGACTATGTCGTTCTACTGCAAGTGACGTCACGAGATTTCTTTCTCTCGTCGATTTTGTCCAATGGACAAAATTCTACGTGCTCACGGACTAGGCTTTAGATGTAATCAATACAAAACAAAAGACGCGCGCGCAACAATCCCGTCGAATACTTTCTCTTGCACACCAACTACCTGTCTCGCTCACACCCACCGCTAGCTGCTGCTACTTCTCTTTAAGGACTAGACGACGTGTAACATCGACATAAAAAGAAGACGCGCGCGCAGTAAGCCCCTCGAATACTTTCTCTCTCGCACACCAACTACCTATCTCGCTTGCTCACCGCCTCTTTAAGGCGCGTGCACACGGGTGACTTTTGTCATCGTGAACTATCTGTCTTGCTCACACCAACCGCTACCACACCGCGACCGCCGCGCGTCGTTGTAAAGAGCCGCGCGGTTTAAGAGTAGGCGCACACCGTTGATTTTTAGTTGGCCGATAGTTGTGCCCGATTTTAAATTGTATGAAGAATCGGCCAAATCGAATCGGCGTAGTGTGCGCACTCCCATACTGATCAACTGCCCGACTAAACTATCGGCCGACGAAAAATCAACGGTGTGCGCCTACTCTAAGAGTGATAGCAGTCAGCCCAGACCCGCTACCTAGGATTTTCCGCATACCTATCTAAACTAAAGCCTGGTCCGTGAGCACGTAGAATCCCGTCCAATGACCCCAAGCTGCCCATCCTTGTCGCTCGCACGTAATTATGTTGCTGTCGCGCTCGCACACTCACTGCGGGCGCGCGTCGCACTGTTAGACAGCAATATAATTACGCGCGAGCGATAAGGAAGGATGGGTAGCTTGGGGTCATTGGACGGGATTCTACGTGCTCACGGACCAGGCTTTATCTATATGTATGCCAATTTATGTATGAACTGAACCTACCCTCATTTTGATACACTTCTCCATCTCAGCATCGCTAGTAACACACAGCATGGCGCGTTTGACCGGGCAGTCTCGGATCCCTAATACAGCTTTCTCCGCTTGATCGCCGACGAACTTGTTGTTTAGAATGTGTTTGGCTGCTTGCTCCTCCTCTTTGAGGACTAGGAAGTTTATTGTTGCGTCCTGAGAATGGAAAATATAGAATAGAATATTTGTTTCAAAATTAGGTATGTGATCTACAATAAATATCCGGCAAATGAACCGGTAGAAATACTTTCTGGATACTGTAATGCAATACTGAATAATGCAAAAAAAAAATGATGATGATTTTTTAAAAATGATGTTTCATCAACATCATCATCATTTCAGCCATAGGACGCCACGATCCACTGCTGAACGTAGGCATCCCCCAATGATTTCCACAATGGCCAATTTCCAAAATGATGTTTATTTATTTAGACATTATGCAAAAGGTGGGTCGAGGTGGTCTGAAAATATTTTAGGATTTTTCAACCATTTAAACCAGGCGTAGCGCCCCTGTCCTTTTTTGGGGAAAGGTAAAAATGTGATACCTATGTAAATGAGCCACCAGAAAAAATAGATTACAATAGTTTTCTTAGTGTTTTTCATTCTTCACAAAACAGTTGGTAAGATAAACTCGAATTAAAGATTGTTATTACATACCTGTAGCAACAAATCCGTGGTGCCATTTGAACTAAACAGCTGGAAGGGTAACTCGATAGGCTGTCCAGCCGCGTCCACACGCTGTTGGAACGGCGAGTATGTGCTTGACCTGTTGACAATGTTTGAGTTAGTTCTGGGCTTGACCGAGAGATGGCGCTGTACGGTTTTACCTCGCGGTAACGAAAATACACCCAAGAAGCAAGTACAGATTTACAGCTTGAGGGTAAAATTATACTTGGGTGTCGTTTTGCAATGTTTTTAGTGTCAATTGACGAAAGTTTGAGTAAACCAATGATAGAGTAGAGACCACGTCCTGGGGATTTAAGGTTCGTGTAGTACGTTACTTAGGCTAGATGGACCGATGACTTCAACGAGATAGCTGTAATATGTGTAAGTTGTCAATGATGAAGAGCTTTTTTTTTTCAACAAGCTATAATAATAAATATTATTTAGTGGAAATGATGCTTGTATATTAGGAGTATCATCTAACCACTAATTTCATTGTCTCCGATATGAACTACAACACTCGCACGCTCACTGCGGGCGCCCGTCGCGACTGTGCGACGGGCGCCCGCAGTGAGTGTGCGAGCGCGACAGCAATATAATTACGCGCGAGCGATAAGGATGGGTAGCTTGGGGTCATTGGACAAAATTCTACGTGCTCGGCGACCGGACTATAAATAGTAATTATAAAACTTACCTAAACTCATCATTATTCACAGTATTGGGGTTATAATTATAGCTGTCTCTTCTATACGGGTCGTAAATCGACCTCGGCGGTTCCGTACTCGATGTGAACGGGTTACCGTAACCGTCTCGCGATTGGTAACCGGTGGTGCGGTTAGAGTTACGGTTAAGGGGGTTCGGCTGGCCGTACAGCTGGACTAGTTTGTGCAGGAAGTGTTGTAGTCTGTGGACAAAATTGTTTTGTTAACTTTGATAGACCTGTTTTGTACCTGAAATTGCGCGAATAAATTTAAGCGCCACTAAAATTACTTTACTTGTTTCTTTCTAAAACATTCTGGCTTTTCTTTAAAATTCTTGTAATTATTATGTAATGCGACACCTAGTATCGATGACTTTTTGAACCGACTTCAAATAAGGGTTCCGTTTTTTGCCATTTGGCTACGGAACCCTAAAAAGGAGGAGGTTCTATGTTCGGCTGTATGTATTTTTTTTATCTGCTTAGCTGGTTAGGGTCTCCATAAGAAATCACTGGATCTACGGCGCCAAATGATAGGTATAAATAAGGTAGCCCTCCTAGCGACTGTCGCCCAATATGCGCAGTCGCTTATCATTTCATCATTCAATTTACAAGTTGGTGCCACTGTTTTAATAATGTTACCTCTCGATGCTACAGTCACGATCTATAGTTTTTATTTTCATATTATCTACACCAGTGTTTTTCAACCTGTGGGTCGCGAAGCCTCTATAGGGGGGTCGCGAGAGGTCGTAAAAACTACCTCAGTAAAAAAAAACTTATAAAGACATATTAATCCGAAATCTAATAAATAATTATGCAAATGTTGTATGGATTGAAGTATTCGGTCCCTACAAACATCTTTGCAACATTATAAAATGCATGAAAAAACTGTACTAGAGATGGGTTATACTAGGTAAATTTGATACTAGGTGCACCTATTCCAAGTATTTATTAATACTTGATCCAAATACCTATTCCACCTAGTACGTAGTAATTTACCATACTTGACGCGACTAGTGCGGACTAATCCACGTATTATGACTTTAAAATACAATTTTCTTTGAAAAGAATTAGTATTAATAATGCAATTTGAAATTGAATAATAATGTTTTTGCTGGCTGTTGATTTATTGATATCCTCCCTTCATACTTCAACAGGCTATTCCTATCTCACACCTGCCTGCGCTCAAATTTGTTTGTCAGACAGAGACGGAGTGAATCTCTACGTTCGCACATAAGCTTAGCGAGAAATACGCGGTGCGCGTAATACACGACTACGGATTATGCAATAATAACCTCTATTACTTTGATGGTAGGGTCGGAAATCGTGTAATTTAAAAAATACTAGGTGGACGACTACGGATTATGCAATAATAACCTCTATTACTTTGATGGTAGGGTCGGAAATCGTGTAATTTAAAAAATACTAGGTGGATCAAGTATTTTAAAAATTTGAATAGGTGCCACTTAGTACTGTAAAATACCTAGTGTGTGGATCTGTTCTAGTAAATACGTCTCATCTCTACACTGTACATTTAGATTCTGCAGTCTAGTTTCATTGGCGCCACTCTTAAAGCCACTAGCAGGCGACAATACCTTCCTTTGCTAGTAGCGCCAACTGGTGACCACAAATAGAATGACATTCAAAAATAAATAGTTCTCACCTCCGCCGCTGCTTCGGCGTGGCGGCGCTGCTGGTGACAATAGCATCTGCAGGCACGCGACCCCAGTTGCATTCTTCCCAGTCTGTGACTGGTCGTCGGGATCCATCCCGGCAGATCAGCTCGAAGTGGTCTTCGGATACTCCACCTATGGGGTAATAGAAGATCATGATTATACATTGAGGCCACAATAGCTCAAAGGTGACGGTGTCGGACGATTTCGGACTTACTGAGGGTTGACAGTTCGGACCCTGTCCACTGGACTATTGTGGTGAACTTACTCGTAACACAGGCATGTATTTTTAGCTCGAGGGGTTAATGAGACTATTAGTAACTTGTGAAATACAAGTATTCTAAAAAAAAGTCAATGTAAATAGCTAGAAACTAGAACTGCTGATAATTTTCCCGAACTCAATGACCACTGCCACTTCAACACAAGAACAGATAGGTTCTTACTGCTGGTATGTTTCAGTTAGTAGTATCATCAATATCATATCATTTTAATCATTACAGCAGCAGTGTGATTTTCTCTATTTTACCAGAGGCAAATGGAGGATATTTACTACACTTCCTATGCTGGCCAGAACTTTTAGGAGTCAGTTAGTGGTATAATAGGCACTATAAAATATATCCATATTCAACACTTACCCAGTATCTTTCTGGACAACAAAGCGTGCTGTATAGTAGTGTCCCGTACAAACGCGATGTCCCCTGTCCCGTTGGCGACGAGGCACTTCAGAGCGCCTTCGTACCCCGCGTAAGGATCCGCCAGGGTACAACGGAACCCTGCCGCGCCAGTACAGAGTTTGCATAACCTGGAAATTAAGAAATTAACTTTACAGGTTGAACTGACTGCCGATGGGGTAGCAAGGTTCTGGAGTGGAGACCACGTACTGGAAAGTGCACCGACGACCTCATAAAGGTAGCAAGACGACCCTGGATGCAGGCCGCTACCAATCGATCGTTATGGAAATCATCGGGTGAGGCCTATGTTCAGAAATGGACATTTTATGGCTGAAATAATGATGAACTTTCCAAGCTTCTCTGAATAACACTAACCCAAAATTGTCTATGTAAAATTAGACGTAGTTGCTTTGATTATAAATAATGTTAAGTTGCTTTCACTCTGCATCACTTTAGATCAACTTGTATCGTTTATCTGTGGAAACTGATTAGGCTACTGTGCTGTTTTTATTTTTTAAGTTCACATGTATCAATTCATGCCGTTTGTTTCCTTAATAAAGAAGAAAAAAGAAAAATAATAAGCAAGGGACATGAATCATGTTCTTAATAATATGGTTGACAAATTTTTACCCGTGACTATTTCTTTTGGGTGGCTTTGTTCAGGATTAATGTAGCTTTCCACTGGCAAAATAATTGCAGATCATTCAGTTCAGTAGGTCCTGAGATTTTTCTTTCTACAAACAAACCTACAACCTTTACATTTATTGTAAGTATGATTTTTGTTAAAGAAAGTTACTTGTCAGAATTATCTCCAATAGGATTATAATAGTCTTTCAAGGAGTTAGGAGCACAGGATTCCCCAAAGAACTCTGTTGCCGATTTGACATGGTTGTTGCAGTCTGTAATCTTCAGTCCACCTTCTTGCATTAACTGAAACAATATTTTTTATTAGAAAATCATTTTAGAAGAGTAAACACCAAATTCAAACTTCTATTCAACATTTCAACAGGAATATTCTTTTTGGCAAGTATTTTATGCAGAAAGAAAATAGTTGAATACAACCCAATTGAGTTAACTGCGCACCACGATGAATGTAACTCTCCCTAGCACTCACCCACCCGCACACCTCTCTGCGTTCATTCATCCCATCTGTACCAGTTGCCTAATTCACGTATTTTGACAGTCAAGATCTCGCTGACGTTCAGAAGTCTTCCCATTGAAAAACAGTTCTAAATCCGTATTCACAAGGGTCATTTCTCGATAGGATCGCATCTTAGCGACTTGTTGTCATTGAAGTTTTGTTACGTGAATAAGGCTACAGAGCATTGATGTGACGTCACGGCTGCCAGATGCGTAGTTAACTCAATCGGGTTGTATTCAACTATTTTCTGAATAAAATGACCTACTCATCACAAAAAGATCACTCACGACATGTATCGGCATGACCCATCCCGCCAGCGCTCCGACTCCTGGGAAGCAGGCCTTCGCCCCTCGCAGGGCTCCCAGGCCTGTGCCAGGCTGCACATGAGGGAGGCCTCCTTTGTTCACCACTGCCACTGCATACTGGTACGGCTCTGAACGGCCGTACAACTGTTGGTAAATAATTTATATTAATCATTGGAAATACAATTTTATTCAATACAACATGCCTAAGTAGCTGTATTTGGCCAAGGGACTACCTACTGTAAAACATACATTTTAATTTGATTTCAGGATACAAGCAAGGTTGAAAATCTTAGTATCCCTTAAAGATTCCCTTTAAAGATTTAAGTAAGGTTCAGATTCTTAAGTATCCCTTAAATCCATTAAAGATTCCTAAAAAGGATTTTAAATATCACACCTGGAACGTGTTAAGAGAAACAGATATAGTCTATATTCTAGTCTATAAATCAATTTAGAAAGAAAGAAAGAAAGAAAAGTATTTATTATTTATTAAATTTAGTTTTACCTCCATCATAATCGGAACAAGGGAGTGGTATCTTCCAGCAACATACACTTCTCCAGCGTCCAGCCCAATCAGTGACGCTTCTCCTCTGTCCACCCATGTCATGCACTCTTCAGTGTCGAAGGCCTGGAAATTAAATAGAAATGTTTTTTCAGTAAATTAAAAATTTCAAAAGTATTCATTCTTTTTTTGTTAACCAATTTTAACAAAAGGAGAAGGTTCTCAATTCAGTTGGTTCTTTCAGGCTTGAGATCCTATCTATTTGTAAACCTTATAATCTTGTATGCTTGAAACTAATGAATGGTAAGCTGTCAAGAAGAATTTTATTTATCTTTGGGTTATTAAATCATACCAGATGAATATCATCAATAAATAAATGAGCTTGGAAATTGCTCTCAATGAACGAGTTTGTAAGCATTTGCATGTCTTTCTAGAAGTTGTGTACCTACTAGAAGAAAATAAACACAAATTAAAAGTGTTTTTTTTTTATTTTTATCCACAACGAGGAATCTCTTGACCTGTATGTCACCTGATGGTAAGTGACGAAATATTTTGGTTATGGCAAATAACAGGGTTTGTAGGAATTGTAGGTCTCCTGAAATCAGTGAGTCATAGACCATTTGTCTCATACCACTGTTCATTTGTACACTGTGCTATTAAAACCCATTTTAAGACAAATACATGCATTCTCTTCATACCCTTTTGCACTGAAGCTCAATGTAGTCCGCGCCGAACAGCCCTTTATCCTGCATGGCAGTTCTCATCAACTTCTCGCATTTTTCCTGCTCCGGTACTGATATCGTGCACCAAGTTATCACAGACTGCCCTTCCACTCTCTGGTCCTTCAGACTGTTCGCTATAGTCTCGCTCCAAATATCACAGTGTGCGGTTACTGAAAGATATCATCAAGTTTATTGAACAAAACGAGGTTACTTCAACGACTCCGTTATGTCGTTGAAAATACAATATAGTAGTGATTTATATTAGGCTCTTGGGTTATAATAGTTGGTACTATCCAACTAGAACTGTTTTTACAATAGTTTGTTGTTTTTCACAAAGTTTTCAGGACTGAATTGCGACTTCTGAAGTTCAACTTTTAAGTAAGATTTTGTGAATGAATTGAACACTTACCGGCAATAATTAAAATGCCAATCAAGGGGCGATAAGATTCCATTGTTATAACTACTATTTCATATCTAAATTCAATAGAAAAACGTAAATTTAATTTCTAAATGGACACACCCCACCGCAACACAACAAACTTGATTGAACGAATGATAATTTGAAATATTGAATGGCGAACGATAACAGAATGAATGTATAAGAATTATGGCTTTGAGATATAGAATTTCGCCTAATCATAATCGATAGTTTTCATAAAATACCGGTTAACTAATCGGTAGTGGTGACTCACTATTTGATTTAGAAAAAAAATGTCAAAAAATATTTGACAGCTGAACTGACTGACGTTTCGAGATATTTCAGGAACTTCGCAATATTTTTGTTTTCGGCGATTTTTTGCAAAGTTTTGGTTTCTACTGTTTTTAAATAACCAGCAAGTGGAGATTAGACTTTTTCCTAATAGGCAATAGAGTTTAATAGTACATCTGTGTTTTATTCTGAAAAATATTGTCACTTTTATTGAACACATTATTTCCGACCCATTTTTTGAGTCCACGTGCGAAATAGTTGTTTAACATGGTTGTATTTACTTGCGGGCATTGCGGCGAGTCTGTACAGAAACCTAAGGTCGAGAAGCATTACTTGACAAAATGCAGGAACCGCAGTCCCAATTTGTCTTGCATGGATTGTTTCAAGGATTTGTAAGTACACCCCACGTTGTGCTATTTCTATTCTTATTAGAGAATTGGCTAGCAACTGATAAATTCCGAATAGTTCAATGACTTCACGACATAGTTTTAAATCCAAGAAGCCATTCCATGTGATTGGTTTAAGTTTAAACAACAAAATTAAATACACCAATCACAAAAGATATTTTGAGTTGTTGTTGTGCTAACAATTTATCAGGTTGATAAACGCGTAGGAATGTTTTTGTAATATTATAAATTGCATAACTCTTGATAAGTCAATCCAAGTTCTAGAAAGTTACAAGTTCAGGTGTGCTTTGAGGTTATAAACCTTAATGTAAACAATAACATAAATAAACTACTTCAGAAAGAATTAACCTTTCCTAAGCACTGATCTGGACAAGACACCATAACTTTTGACTTGTTTTCTGAAATCTCAGCATATGGCCGGTCAATATAACGTATAATAATAAGGTCCTTTCCCATTATTTCAGTGGCCAGGATTATGAGAATCACTACAAATGCATTACCGAAGAAGAAAGATACTCTGGAAAAGGTTTCCAAGCCAAGGAGAAGAAGGGTGAGAAGAAACAGAACGCCTGGGTTGAGATGCTGCAGTCGGTCCTAGACGAACAAAAGTCTGCGCCAGCCAACGTGCGCAAGATCGTCGAGGCTATCAGCAAACACAACAACACACCGCGAAAGAAGCCAAAGTTCATCAACTTTGTTAAAAATGTATGCGGTCACAAGACCAACCCAAAAGATATCGATCAAGCCTGGGATCTCATTTCGGTGAAGCTATCGGAGTTATCTAATGTTAATCAGAGTAGGAACCAAAGTAAAAATAATGACACACCCAAAAGTAATGGAAATGTGGAAGCTGAAGAAACCAATGGTGATATAAAAGATACAGAAACTGAAGAGAACAAAGAAAATGGTGATGCGGAACCAGAAAACGTTGAGGCTGAAGAAAAAATTGAAAATGGTACAGGTGAAAAGGTTAATGACAAGAAATTGACCAAAAAACAGCGCAAAGAGGAGAAAAAGAGGCAAAAATATGAGGCGGAATTACAAAGTGCCGAAGCTCCACCGGCTGAAGAGGAAGATGATGAAAACCAAGCTCCAAGCAAGAAGGGGAAAAAGAAGAAGAACAGGACTGAGTCTGGAAATAACGAAGAAGATGCCGTGCCAGCTGAGGGTAAGAAGAAGAAGCGTAAGAGGCAAGACACCGTCTGCAGCACCATAGAGGTTGTGGAAAATGGTAACGACAACATTGAAAATGTGCCTATTAATAAAGAAAAGACTCTAAAAAAGAAATTGAAAATTGATGAGAAGGAAGCTGCTGACGAAAGCGTTTGTTTGCATGATCAGAATGTTGCAAACGGAGAAACCGATGAAGTTGTAGTATCTAAAGGTGAAAAGTTTGACTGGCATGCAGTCATAATGTCGGTTTTACAAAAGAAAGGCGACGAGATGCCATTCAAGAGACTACAGAAGAAAGTTTTATCTGAATACCAAGAGATGACTGGACAAGAAGTGGACGATAGAATCGCTGAAAAGTTTATTAAGAGATTGAAAAGCGCTCCTAAAGTGCGGGTTGACAGAAACAGGGTTTATATTGAGGACTAAGTTAATTATCAGAGATTTTAATTTGGTATTCTACATGCCAGTTGTTAAACGTAAGAGTTTTAATTAAGGTAGTATCTCTGGGACAACTTTACGTTGCTTACTATAGATGATTTGTACTTTTTACACCTTCGAAGCATTTTTCTTTTCTATACCTAAGTGTGGTTGGTGTTCAATAAAATATCCTATCACTATAGACATAATACATTTTCCTCAGAATTGTGCATAATGATAAACTGTATGAGAAATTATGGTTTGTATTAAATGTTTCATGTGTAAGTATTTTCGATTTATTATTTCAGCTTCATTCTTTTTATTACTATTTTCAGTTCAGTAGACCTGTACTTATTAATAAACAGTAATAAAAAAGTCTGTACCATATTTTGTAACTTACAAATAGAACTTATATTGTTCGGGCGCTTAGCGGTCTACAACAGATCGCGGGTTTGATTCCCGCGGGGAGAAGTTTTGTGTGTTGATCATTTCAGGCAATCACCCCCTATACGTAGCGCGGAGTCATGCGTCTGTAACATACTTAAAATAAATCTATACTAATATTATAAAGCTGAAGAGTTTGTTTGTTTGTTTACTTGAACGCGCTAATCTCAGGAACTACCTGTCCGATTTGAAAAAAATATTTCAGTGTTAGATAGCTCATTTATCGAGGAAGGCTATAGGCTATTATACCATCACGCTACGAGTAATAGGTGCAGAACAAAAATGAAAAATGTTGCGAAAACGGGTTTTCACGCGTACGAAGTCGCGGGCACAGCTAGTGTTTTATAAATGCAGATGGAATCAAATTGGATTTCATTTATGGTTGGATGACTGGTAAAGGATAGAGGAAATATGTACGAGTATAGTTATTTTCATTTCTATTACTACTCATTGTTATTATCATTCATTATCACCCGCGGCAGGGGAAGACCGCCTAAACGATGGACAGACGATATCCGGCAGCAGGCTGGAGTGAACTGGATGCGTGTGGCCAGGGACAGAAAACGGTGGAGGGTTGAAGAGGGGGCCTATGTTCGAAGGCGAACCCAAAGGCTGACATAGATAGATAGATAGTTATTTTCCAAGTATAATAATTCCCATCCATCTCAGCATCGCGTTTAAAGTGTGTAGGTAAATGTAAACAACGTCATGTGTTCGGTAGAGGGGCTGCAATATCTAAAATATTGCAAGCATTTCGTCGCTCTGCCCCAGGCGAGCATTTATTAGCGTGTTTCCTTCAAAGGGGGATTTTCAAAGGGTGCCTATTGAAACAGCCGAACGTTGCTCAAAATATCGGCACTTCGGAGCTTTGTTCGGCGAACAAACAAAGTAAAAGATGCGACGGTACACGAATACTATTAATCATGCCTTTCTGCTGCCGGTATTATTTCGTGTTTCGCAGATACAACGTAAATAATGATTGATGGAACGATTTTTAGTTTTTCAATCTAATTAAGGGGGTGATTAATTTTCCGAGTAAAAAATGAACCTACTTAAGTAATTTTTATAAGATTTCTTATATGCTTCAGTAGGAGGTTCACTTACTTACTAGGGGCCACGGGATTCGAACTACAGACCCTCAAATCGGCAGGGCTATAGGGTTGTAAAGTTAGTTGATACTTGATAGGTAGGTAACTGATATAATTTACCATATCCTACAGGCCTACTTAAGTACTAGCAAGATATTAATTACCAAATTAATTAATTATCTTGAATTGAATCTAGATTACATGGGCTTAGTAAGTATTGGTTCGGTTAAACTCGTAATACTTAATTATCTCAATTGAGTTATTATTAACGCCCTTCGTGTCATGTAACAACTGTAGCCACACATAGACAGCATGTAACTAACTAAGCCTGGTTCGTGAGCACGTAGAATCCCGTCCAATGACCCCAAGCTACCCATCCTTATCGCTCGCGCGTAATTATATTGCTGTCGCGACTGTGCGACGCGCGCCCGCAGTGAGTGTGCGAGCGCGACAGCAACATAATTACGTGCGAGCGACAAGGATGGGCAGCTTGGGGTCATTGGACGGGATTCTACGTGCTCACGGCCCAGGCTTTATAATAAGTAAGTACCTACTTGCCTATGTCTATAACGCCCGTATTCACATCACAAATATTACTATGTCTAACAGTTTGCGTGGACGTACAGGGTGACACACGAACTAATCACAGAGCTATATTCAACGCTGTGCGTTCGATTTGTTGCTTCACTTACTTAAGCAAGCATCGTTTGTGCATACGGGCGTTAGCCCAGATTTTCAGCAGTCTAAGTATTTCGCTCTTCGAGCTTATGAGTGTTCTATCGCTCCACCTTGCTTGAGTGTTCCTGAACATAGTCACCTTAGCTGCAGGATTATCCTAGCTAGGTACGGCAGATTTGGGTAATTCAGGTTGCATGCGCTCATGGAAAGACAAGCGAGTTTAAGCCTAGGCGCAGCAGACCACCGACTTTTAGTTGGCCGATCGTTAGACCCGATTATAATTTGTATGAAGAATCCACCGATACTAAATGCGCGCTTTGATACATGCCCATACTGATCATAACAGCCCGACCCAACTATCGGCCAACTAAAAGTCGGTGGTCTGCGCCTAGGCTAAAGGAAATTCTCACTTTCAGGATGAATCTCTACCAGCTGCTGTCGGTATTACGGCTTAACTTTTAGTTTAGTTTATTGTGTAAGTTTTTCTTCTATTTTTCTTCTATGGAGGGTATTTTCAGTTTTAGGATTGTAGGCAAATCAACCTGATAGAAACTTTTTACGGTAATACATGAGTTAGTCAGGTACAGTACAGACTAACGACCTACAAATAATGTAACATCTATTTCTGTACTTTGTAAAAGTAAGTACCTACACTTCAATAGGTAAGTAATTTGCTGAGCCTTATATTATGTTACAAGTCTCTGAATAAAATTAGGTAGGTACCTACATGTAGGTACGTACCTATCTACTTTAGTTAGTTTTTTGATGAGGACATTCAACCAACGGCCCTCGCAGGTTTGTACTTTGTTTACAATAATGAGGTCTCAAATTATACCAGATTCAGATTCTGGAACTTATCCTGATACCACAATAAAACATAATTAAAATAAAATAAGGAATATGTACTGTCTTAGATCATGCGAGAGCGAGAGAGATGAATGGACCCTATATTTTCCAAATCAATAAAGACCCAGTATCAAGATAACGAATACAAATGGAGCACAATTGTTTGAGTAACAATAGACCCAAATGGTTATCTTTAGACGAAAGTGTATCTGGATTTATTTAAGTATAGGAACAGTTGGGAATATGTTACTGACTGATTGTTATAGGTAGGTACTTAAGTATTGTATTGGCTATTGGATTGAGCATAATTTGATCGCGAGAAGTAATTTTGTATGTACCTCTCGTTAGGTCCTCTAATTCACGGCTCGACGGGTTTAACACGCTCCATCAGTACCGTCTTTAGTAAGACATGTGTGCATGGGGCCTAAATTTTTTTTAAAGTTAAAAAAACAATAATGAAAAAATAAAAAAATAAGCAGGCCTAATCAGGAGATCGTGCTTTGTCGCTCTTTAGTCCAGCAGTAGACGGTCATCATAGGTTAAAATAAAGATTCAGCTGGTACATACAAAGGAGTATCGGAATTCTAACTTGATATGTCAATTGGACACATCAGTATTTATTTCATATAACAGGGAATGGGAATGGATTCCCTTGTCAATTTCCCTGGGCCCCTAATTCTTGTTTCCAAGAGCCCCGACTCTATACAGACGGCCTCGCTCTGTCTCAGGTAGGTACCCTTAGCGTCTTGAAGGTTAATTGAAATACATTGTTAAGTTACAGTACAATATTACATAATTAAAGGCTTTTGTGCACGTACCATCCACTATAGTAAGTATCTACTCGTATTAAAAAGTCTACATGGAAGAAGCCTATGGAATAGAAATCTACAAATGTGATTTCACTGGTATTTCGCTTAGCAATCAAAATACATTAGGTAAGTACTAATGTCAAATTAAGGCCTTTGTCCAGCAGTAGACGTCATTCGGCTGAAACGACGACTATGTCAAAGAAAGTCAGCCTTAAGTATCTATTTGTTTGCAAGATTGCCAAGTTTTATACCTACTACACTCGACAGCAAATAAATCGCACCACCCGTGACAAGCATTTTCAAACGTTAGCATCCCTACTTCCCACCAATATTGGCACCATTTAAAAGCCTAGTTCTAAACTTCATTTTATTAAAGGAAAGGTTTTTACCCCAAAAATGTGTCTTTACAAGAATCCAGAGTCACTTCTTCAAAAAATAGGTAGTTACGCTATAGCCATTTTTTATGACTATAAAACTGTTAAGTTGGGATTAATCGCTATCCATCTGTTAAAGAGGACACGTGTGATCATTATTTGGTTTTATAACCATAAAATTTGGTCTAATTGATCCCAGAGCTCAGAGGTGAGCCCAAAGTGAGGTCTTTTTTCAAGTCACATTTATGGTATATATATATGTTAATCATTTATTAAGAAATTAAATGTGTTTTTCTTTAAGGATATTTATTGGGCTTTCAAATAACACCAATATTGTTGGGGCACTCACCATTATTGTGTCAAAAGAAAATCTTTAAAGTTCGCGTCGCGGGTGGTGCGATTTATTTGCTGTCGAGTGTAGTTCACACTAATAGACTTGCAATTTCGCAAAAAAGATTAGATTACTTATTACTTACTAAAACATTTTGAAACAGACTGAGGTACAGTCTGTGATCAAAACTAACTAATGGCGAAGACTACTTAATATAATATGCGGAAAACATAACAATATGGTACCTACTTACTTACTGGACATACCTGTTATTGTTTCAATGTATGTTTTTCGAACGAAATAAAATATATAATAAGTAAAATAAAAATACTTTTAGAATGGCATTTCAAAACTGTATTACAAAGTTAAAACGAAAATCAAAATCCATAGCTTATTCTATTTGCAGTCGCATTGAAGCACCATCGACAGACAAGCCATAATATTCACAATTCGCGAATTGTTCTGTATCGTTCGTTTTAAACTCTTTTGAATGTAACAAACCGTTTCGGAGAGCAAGTCAAGTGGTCCGCTACTAAGATTTTAAGAAATAATAAAGAATTCGATATAAAAGTAGTTAATAAAAAGTTCCGAAGTTCTTTGGAATAATGGTAAGATTTCTAGAAATAACTTTTCCATTTTGAGACTAGAATCCGGAGTGTAGCTGAAATAAATTGTAGAGTCAACGACCACAAGGGTCTTTCTAATAATACTCCTTATTATACTTAAATTAAGAGGGAATAGGCACTTATTTATAGAGCTTTGTACCTATGTACCATCCTTGACTGCCTTGTTCTGCATAAAAAAACCGCCATGTTTATTTAGCCAAGTTTTATGCAAGCCTATACCGATCACATTAGAACAGTAGCAAAAGTAGCAAAGAAACATTACTTTTTAAGTTTCCTAGCTATTGCTATTTTATTGCTAGCTTATTGCATTACTGGATTGACTGGATTCAACTACCGCACACCGTTTTGAGGGTCAGTGTACTATGTTTCAGAAGTATAGATGCCTGTAGGCTTAAAGTTACATTTTAGATGTAACAAAAGGGTTCAAGATAAGAGAGGCTTCAGGAACACTTACCCCGTATCTTATCGTAAGTAAGTATCATGTTACTACTCATAGGTTGAGATGAAAGATTTTTAATGAGATTTTCTAGCGCCCGTATTCACAAACATTGCTATGAGGTGTCACAGTGCGCGTGCTCGCACAGTGTGATACACGAACCAATCACAGAGCTCTATTCAACGCAGTGCGTTCGATTTGCCCCTTTACTTAAGGAAGTATCGTTTGTGAATACGGGCGTAGGATCGGTCGTTACGGAAATCCTTGAGGCCTTTGTCCAGCACTGGACGTCATTTGGCCGAAACGACGAGTTTCCAATTTATTTTTCTATTTACACGCAGTCTTCGTAGTCATCGTAGACCCGTAGCACATTTCGTAGCAGCTACGAGACTCGTAGAGCCGTAGCACCAAAAAGTTTAACAATGTAGCGCATAAAGATGAGACTACTTTAAATTAATTATTTTATGAAAATACTAAAAAAAAGATGATAACTTTTTAAAAAAATAAAACCGACTTCAAATGCGTGAACACAAAAAAAAACTAAAAATTAAAAATACTGCGTATAAAAAAGTTCATCCCCAATTTTCCACCCTTGGGGGTAAAATTTTTTTTTTCAAATTCGCATGAAACCACCCTTTTGATAATACCTATTCAACAAAAAAATAATCGTTCAAATTGATTTATAATCGGCGGAGATATTGCGTATAAAAAGTTCATCCCCAATTTTCCACCCTTGGGGGTTGTTTTTTCTATTATTAAATTTAAATGGGACCACCCTTGAGGTATTACCTATACGCCGAAAAAAGATTTGTTCAAATCGGTTCGTAATTGGCGGAGTTATCGCGTAACAAACATAGAAAAAAAAAAAAACATACGGGTCGAATTGAGAACCTCCTCCTTTTTTTTTTTGAAGTCGGTTGAAAAGTTCCTAAAATAAAACGTTTGCATTAACCACCGTGATTTGTGATCCATTGGTAGAGGCCGCGGCATCCCGCTACGGTAGTTACCTGGAGATGCACTGCAGTGTAGAGCTCGTTAGTGTACAGAATACACTTTGGAGATTCCACGAGAGCTAATAATATTATTGTTATGGTCTACTTGTGGTAACGTGAGTATACTTGTACAGACTTGGTAATAAATAAGTAGATAATTGCCCGCGACTTTACTTACAATTACAGTAGACAGATTCTTTTAACTGTAGGTACCTCACGTGAAACTTGTAATGTATAATAATAATTTTAAGATGTTTTTCACTTACCTTTGTCTAAACATTGTTTTGATAGCTTGCTGCTTCAACTTTTTCTATCTTCTGAAGTTGTTTAAGTACTGTACTCGTAATATCGTAAGCAAGTAAGTAGGATCTTATGTAGGTAGGTACCTAATGACTGAATGTCTGAAATATTCATATTAATAACTCACCTATTTGTAACGTAATTGACACAGATAATTGATATTGCCTGGAGGTAATTTTACGAACCAAACATATCTCAAATAATCACTATTTACATTAAATCGATTCAAAACAGACAATAAATGGCACCAATCAATGATTTACAGCCTAAACAAAACATGAAACTTTGCGTTTCAGTACTAAACACAATCAATTCAAGAGAAAATTAAATATTGGTACCAAATTTGTTATCTGCGGGACCGTCTGCAGGGTTACTCCGAAAAACGTTATCTAGTTTCGAATGTTGCCATCCCTTTCACGCAATGCGAGATGCCAGCATGAGCGACAGTGACAGATAGACCCAAAAGTAAATAGAGTTTCGGTGTACTTCGGAGTAGCCCTGCTGGCCGGGTAGGGTAGACGTGTCCGGCCACATATTCTCTCGTCCGGCCTGTCCGACTTTTGTTAGGCTTTTCATGTTATAGCAAATAAGGCCCTGCAGTCATATGACTTCTTTGCTATCTTTTGAGTAACGCACGTTAGTAACACTGGCTAACATAGGTAAATGTATATGTAATGTATGATTAACCCATAAGGAAATTCAGTAATTGCTTAGGGCATCACGCACTAAAAAGAACATAAAAGAATTTCATCATCATCATCATTTCAGCCATAGGACGTCCACTGCTGAACATAGGCTTCCCCCAATGACTTCCACATCGCACAGTTGGTAGCGGCGTGCCTCCAGCGCCTTCCTGCTACCTTTATCAGGTCGTCGGTCCACCTTGTGGGTGGACAAAAGAATTTGCTAGCACATAAAAAATATTTTTCGGAATAAACAGCCACAAAAGTCCGGCTTTTAGGGTAAAATGTCCGGCCAAATTACGCGCCAAGTCCGGTTTTAGTGTTTTTGGACCTGACAACCCTATGTCCGGGTATAAATTAGTGACGAGGCTCGTCTCTCTGGCTGTTTGCCGAAGACCCTTGTCTCTGTCGGGATCGACAACTTGTCGATAAGATGGAGTTATATGAAACTAGTTGGAGCGCCCGGCAGTGCGTATAATTTACGATTAGAGCACTAGTCATACAAAAAATAAATAATCATTGTGGAGTACTGCCGCACAATTTATAAACGCAGTAAGTACCACTTACTGCATTTATGATTGTTTTGAATATTCTGAATCCTGACATCGCGATCTATAAGAATCAAAGACCCGTTTTTTTCTATCTATCTTAGAACGGAAGATACATGTTATCATAAACGCAGTAAAGAGCAGATTGAAGGTTTCTTCACATACTATGTTAGCAGTAAGAGCACATAATAACTTAATATTACGTGAATACTCGCGCTTACTTAATTTGCTACACAGTAATAGTGCAGTATGTGCCAATTACATCATTCTTATTATGTTTCTACAATTGTTAAGTTCACCTTGCACATAGTATATGTGCAGTAATTCCACTTAAACACACACTGATATTATGTTTCCATAGGAAAAACAGATGACTTGTACTTAATATTAATGCAGTAATTACAATTATACTGCGTACATACTAAGGATTGTCAGAGTGCTGCCTAGGTGTTAACATGTTATGAACGCAGTGGCTGACTCTTACGTTATTGGAAGAAGTTGAAAACCTGTCCAAATGACAAATCTAGCCGAAGACCCAAGAGCTAGATTGACCCGACACTATACCGATGATATCCCGGACGTGTCTGTACGAGATTAGAATGGCTCCAAACAGCTGAAAAACAACAAGGCACCGGGCGATGATGGAATCACGGCTGAGCTTCTGAAATCAGGCGGAACGCCGGTACTAAAAGCTCTTTAGAAGCTATTCGATTCCGTCATCCTTGAGGGAAAAACGCCTACGACATGGCACAGAAGTGTGGTGATACTCTTCTTCAAAAAAGGCAACAAAACCTTGTTGAAGAATTTATTTTATACCCATCTCACTTCTGATTCTGTTTTTGAGAGTCATCATGAATGGTTTCACGCGAAATCTAGCCTCCCGAACGAATCGGTTTCCGATAAGGCTTTAGTACGATAGACCACATACTTATCTATGGCAGAAAACTGAGGAGAATATTCAGCAACTTTGTCTGGCATTTTGGTCTATGAGAAAGACTTTTCTCTTCAAGCTACAGTCTCTCCAACGGTGCCAAATTTACTATAGATATAATCGTTGAAGGGCTTGTACTAATAGGCCACAATGTCAGTCCGTCTCCGGGATCAGGACTTCAGTTGCAGCGAGGGGTAAGACAGGGAGATGTCATATTTCTAAAACTGTTCACTACCACTCTGGAAGATGTTTTCAAGCTTCTGGACTGGAGCGGATTGGGCATAAATATCATCAGCGAGTACATCACCCATCTTTGATTCGCGGACGATATCGTAGTCATGGCTGAGAACGTGGAGGATCTAAGCTCAATCCTCGATTGCCTCAATAGAGCCTCTCAACAAATGGGTCTTTAATGGACAAGACAAAAATCATGTCAAATGCCGTGCTGTACCCACTCCTCTGAAGGTTGGAGACACTATAAGTTGTCTGATGGCCGCTGGGGCAGGAAAGTTCTTGAGTGGCGACCATGAGCTGGAAGACGCAGCTTGGGCAAGACTCACACTAGGTGGACCGATGATCTGGTGAAGGTCGCGTCAGGTGCCTGTATGTGAGCGGCACAGGACCGGTCTTTGTGGAAATCCTTGGGGGAGGCCGTTGTCCAGCAGTGGACGCCTTTCGGCTGAAACGAACGACCGAGTCTTTATTTTATTAGATTGGTATATTTAAGATCTAAAAGTGGGTGCCATATCTTAATTTTTGATTGAATAACAAGCGATCTCAGCAATTATTTTGTAATCTTGTTTCACTTACCCCTTGGTCATTTGGGAAAGTTCAACATGAAAGCGTTATTGGCTTATGATAAGCGCAGTATAATTGTATTATTACTGCGCATTTAAAGTTTTGATAAATTATTTTGATTCACACTCCCACTCATAAATGCAGTAAGTTGTAAAGATACGGCGCATATATTACGTTGTAAGAATTAAAATTTAAATCAATCATTTAACACATGTACCGTAAGTAACGAAAACTACTGATAAACGCAGTAAGGAACAATCATACTGCATTCATGGGTAGTAAGTATCGAACGAAAACTTAGTTAATCCATAACATAAACAGTTTTTTAATAATTTTAAATACAAAATATTAATTAAAATACAAAAACCTCATATCAAAATAAACTTTGAGTTTAGCTCTATAAGCCCATATATTTTTTTTTACAAATATTTGCGTAACTAATTGTAGACACCCCAAAATAAAATTTCAACTTTGATCGCGTTTTTCTCAAAACTGTTCACGTGTTACTTACTGCGTTTATAAATTGTGCGGCAGAGTAGATAGTTGCGAGGACAAAAACATTGTGAAGTAGATAGTTATGAGGACTTTTGCTTTCATTTAAATATACTCTCAAACATTAAAACTTGAAAAGTTAGACGGCCTCAAATGGGACCTACCTACGGCTTTTTGTTGAATATTGGCAGACTTTTAGAAGATAAATTTTATATTCTGAAAGTCTGTAACCTAGTCCAAACATTAATTTATTTCATTTGAAACTTAACTAAACTTTTAGTACTTTATTTGTACGTATAATTTGTGAAGTCGTAGGTTTTACTTTGTGTGCTTTACAGTAGACAGATACTTATTTGTTGCAAAATCGCACCTTATAGCACTACATAAAATACCAGTAAAAAATGATGTGTCGTTGTCCATCCATTCATCATCATCATCATTTTAGCCATATACGTCCACTGTTGAACATAGGCCTCCCCCAAATGACTTCCATATCTGTCCATCCATCACTTTAATTTATTTTTGTTTAGTCTTTACACGTGAACCGATCCAGTGATAGGACCCCTCGTCTCATCTCAGACGCACAGGAATGTGACCTTACGGCATAATCACGCTTTTGAGCAAGTCATTATTCATTGGAGTGAGGAATTCGTCTTTGGCTTAGTCCTGAGTCGTAGCATTCTTTGGTACTATACATATTGAGAGAAGTCTCTCTTAATATGTATAGTACCAAAGAATGCTACGACTTATTACTACTAATTTTAATAATTACTTATTACGACTAATAACACCCGTATTCACAAACATTACTATGAGGTCTACAGTGCGTGTGGATGCACAGGGTGACACATGAACCAATGAGCTCTATTCAACGCTGTGCGTTCGATTTGGTGCTTCACTTAAGCAAGCATCGTGTGTGAATACGGGCGTCAATATAGAGACATGAGTCGTCGAGTTCAAGTGTTGAGAATTGTCACATGGGTAAAGTATGTGCTGTTAAGAGTTATTATTACAGTAAATGAGTTAACGTGTAGTTTGTGATAACCGATAAATGAAGTATAATACCTAACTGATAACCAATAAAAAATCTAAATGCACGAATTTAACTGGCTTTTCTCGTCGAGCGTTGCGTTGCGCAAAAGAACAAAAAAGTGCCCTATAGAGTACATACAGTCAGCGTCACATAGTACGTGACACCCCAAGTGCCCTAAATTGGAGTTACAATAAAATTGGAGTAAGATTGTCAACTTTTTGGCTACTGGGTGTCACTAACTATTTGATGCTGACTGTACCACCACTGCCATTGGCTACCTAAACATTTACACAAAATAATATTTGGCAGTACCTTAAAGGACATGAAAAAAATAACGTAAGCCTTCGCCCACGAATAAAAAGAACAGGGCAGTTCTATCACACCAATGATCATTTCAGACCCGGAAAATATTTGTCGTACAATAAACGAATATGGCTGCCCTTATGCCCTATTACTTCACTATAAGGTCATTGTTTAGTGAAATAGCGTCGTTTAGGATAAACTCAATGCTTTGGGTAATCACGGTTGTGTTTTGTTTTCACGTAATGGTAGGACCTTTACGTTAAATGGTGCAGTTAGATATAGTTAGCAGTGATAGCTGTTATTTCGGGTAAGATGAGCTAAATGGTGGTGTATTAAAATAAATAAAATAACCCTCTTTCCGCAGTCAGGTAAATAGCGACCAGGTTTTGAGTGAGAAATAGTCAAAATTTGGCACAGACAGTTCTCATTTTCACTCACACTCTATTGAAATACTTTCTAGTAAATATGCATAACGTAATAGTTGAAACATGCTTCTCTAATAAATCTAAGTGCAGATGTAAGTGTGATGATATAGAAATGGTTTATAAATATTAACGATGAAGCGATTTCCAAAGGACGTCCACTGCTGAACATAGGCCTCTCCCCCAATGATTTCCACAATGGCCAGTTAGTGGCGCCTTTCAGTAAGTGAATAATGGGAATATCAAAATGAAAGGAAACTTTTTTTTCCATGGAATTATTGGTTCTTATTGCGTCATAAGTGAATAGAGCGTTTTAAGTACCTAATGTGATTTTATAGAGTTGGCTTTTCTGCTTGGGATGTGTCCTAGTTTCCCGGATTTTCCTCATTCCTCGTAAGTGTGAAAAGTAAGCATTAGAGACGCTACTTCAATTACCATTTGTTATTCTTGTAGGTACATATTTGGCTTGTACTGTTAAATTTTGTACTAAGCCCAAAAGATATATTTTTTACTTTGCCCCAAAATACTTACCAATGTCATATTTCTGCTGCAAAATGTACAGAGATATTTTGAATAATAAACCTTAATAAAAAGTAATAAAAATTGGTTGGCTTCGTCGTCAAAAGGTATTTAAATAGAGAGACGGGAGAGTTATTAATTGACTTAATTAAATACATTGCGAATTATTTCACAAGCCAAATAGGTATAGTCCAGTCATTATAGTAAGTTCACATCGGAATTCGAGATACCCAGCTGTAAGTCTGTAAATACGTGTATATTGACACCCTAAAAGTTGTCTCAAAACCTACATATGGTAGGGTGTAAGCAACTATTAAATTTCAAGGTCAACGGTCACAAAAATCGGTTTTTTGCGCTTTTTTTAGAAATAACTCATTTCCTATGGGTTTTTTTGCTATTTGTATTTATTATCAATATTGTAGAATACTAAATTCTCTACAAATTTTGTTCAAAAATTTTTTTTATACGATGAACCGTTTTCGAGATAGAGGGCGGAGAGCGCGCGGTCACTGCATCACTTCAGGTCAACTTAAGCGGTTTAGATTTTTCATACAAAAGGATTTTCCCGCTAATTCCCGTGGGAATTTCGGGAATTCCTTGTTGTAACTAAGCTTTAAGCTTACTAAGGTACCTACATGCCAAATTTCAAGCGTCTAACTTCCGTTAAGCGTTTAGATTTTTCATACAAAAGGATTTTCCCGCTAATTCCTGTTCCCGTGGGAATTCCTAAGTATACTATAACTTGCCCAGGAGTATGAAGAATAATTGTACCAAGTTTCGTTAAAATCCGTCGAGTAGTTTTTGTTTCTATAAGGAACATACAGACGGACAGACAGACAGACAAAAATTTTACTGATTGCATTTTTGGCATCAGTATCGATCACTAATCACCCCCTGATAGATATTTTGAAAATATATTTCATGTACAGAATTGACCTCTCTACAGATTTATTATAAGGACTAGCGGCCGCCCTCTATCTCGAAAACGGTTCACCGTATCAAAAAATTTTTTGAACAAAATTTGTAGAGAATTTTGTATTCTACAATATTGATAATAAATACAAATACCAAAAAACCCATAGGAAATGAGATATTTCCAAAAAAAGCGCAAAAAAACGATTTTTGTGACCTTTGACCTTAAAATTTAATAGTTGCTTACACCCTACCATATGTAGGTTTTGGGACAACTTTTAGGGTGTCAATTGCAATCAGTATCTAGTAGTATTTTAATAACCTCTATAGAACAATAATTTTTGTTTATTATTTTTAATCGTGGTATTTTTCGTTGAAAAAATATTGAAAATCTAATTCTTATTTTTTTAAGGTTAAGAATTTCGCTCACCATTTTTCTATTAAGCTTTGCAGTTAACTGTGTGTACGTATGTTTCTATGAACGAAGCAAATTATCTACGTGTGCCTAAAAATATATGTAGATAAAAATAATTAAATATGAAAAAAAAAAGAAATTTTTTTCTTTACGTAAATCAAAAGTTACTGATTCTGAGTCACTCCTAAAAATTGGACACTGATTTCAAAATCACCCTGTATTTTAATCCTGCCATTGTGATGCGGGTAGAACTAATGTAGAAAACACATTTGCACACGAATTTAATGCGAACCTTTGTTAAATGTTTTCATTGTTTCAATTTGTTGGGGTTTTATGCATTTAGTATGAAGGGTAGAATTAATTTTCAACTAGCTATATTTAAAGGGTAACGTGAAGCGTTTTCGCGTAGAAGCGTTGCAATTTCTGATGAACAAACAAAATAAAATATGAAGTTTTCGTGCTTATAGCATATTATTTATCTGAAAATGGAATAACATTATGGAATAACATTTCATAATGTTATTCCATTTTCAGAATTTGTAGAATAGTAGGTATTCAGGATTATACATTTCGTAGTAGTCAAGTATTAGGTATACTTGCCGTGCAAAGGTATTTTATTTCGTTATTTATATTGGAATGTTATTAAATCTACTTAACTGGTCACAATAACATCAAGCCCAATCAATATTAAATGAAGGATTTTGTATTACGGTCTGGATGCGATTTTAATGTTGAAAAAAAATTTTTTTTATCAATTAACAATGTGTAAATATTATCTTATTGTCCAATAATATGCCCATAATTTTTCTGAACTTAAACACCAGTAGCATTTATTTTTATTTTTTTAAGACCTATCGTTTTGCTCTTAAAATGGGAGCTAGTGGGTTACTCCGAACCAGTAGTATTAGAATGGCAAAAGGAAAAATAAACTCTAAAATTAATATACACAGTGTACAAATTAAGTCGTAAACCACTTTCATGGACTAGACGCGCCCGCTGAAAAACGAAATAAAAATTTGAAGGGGTTCTCACTCAGATCATAGAAGGGAATAGATGTGAAACGGGGGCGTGGCGCGTGTCTCCGCGATATGCCCAGAAACGAACATCGCCCGCGACGCCAGGTTAGTCGCGATTCAGTCGTACTGAGGAAATGTTCTCCGATATTGTTAGATATTGCGTCGTAACGTGCAATAACATAAGTGAAACGAAGAACTACAGGAACAATGAAGTCATTTACCACATGTAAGTATTGCAAATCCATTGGTATTTTGCTTATAAATAAAAAAAACTAAACATTTTTACGAACGAATTCAGTGCCGTGACATTTACTGCGATATCGAAATTAGTGGTGATAAAAATTCAAACACGTTGTACATTGACGATTTAGTTAGCAACCACTTTATGTCATGCGTAACTACTGCGCAATGTATTTTATTTCTTCCGATATCCACTGACGCGTGAAAATACACAGTACGGCCGCATGTGCCGGTCGTAACATAGTGCAGGGCTCGTGTTCTAATACTGTTTCCTATTATCGATAAATAGAAGTAAATTATTATTTTCTATTTTCTAATTTTGAATGAAAAAATCATGAGTTGCTTGCGATTTTTAAGTTTTTACAAAAACAATAACAATAGTAGAAGGGATTAGTAACTGTCAACTATGTAATTACTATAAGAGCTAGTTGAAAGCCTAATATAGGCATTATTTTTGATAAACATAGGCGGTACGAATTTCGCCATAATTAAAAAGTTAATGCGCGATAGTAGTTAATAATAATTACAGTGATCCTGTTATTATTATTAAAGTAAATAATAATATAATACCAATATTGTAAATACTGGTAAAAATCGCAAGTACCTACTTAACCCATGACTTTTCATACAAACTTTGTCAGTCTATAACTTCTATACTCCATCGATAACGACATTGAGCTTTGGTTGGGGTAAATTAATATAAGGTAACTTCATTTAGTCCCAATAATTGATTCTGAGTTTTTCGTCCATACAAAATGGAACTGACTCCTTTATGCAAAAATCGTTAAAGAACATAATAATAACGTATAATAATAAAAAGGTTTTCATACAAGCATTTTTTAAACCAATTTCGAGCCTTGCCCCCAGGATTTAAAGTATCGATATCTTATCGACTCCATTTTACCTTTCTTCTCTCTAATTGCTTTTTTCAAAGTGTGCGTCACGTCACGCGGCCATTGATTGGCCTTAAGGCACGCCTTCTGGCCAATCACAGCACTTTTAAGCCGGTTGCACATGTTGTCGTAGACTCTCAGTCGCTTTGTTTTTACACAGTTGAATGTGTGTGTGGGAGCTGTGGTGGGGGAAATGTGGGGACACTGGTTCTCGTTGTAGTTACGCGCGACTTCATATCTATTCTCTTTCTATGATCTGAGGGTTCTCAAGATTCTCCACTTGCACTTCAGTGCAGGAGTGCGCTGCAATCGCTCGATTTGATGGTTATTTTTATTAGTCTCTATCCGCAGGGTTACCATCGAACTCTACCTAATTTCTTCCATTAAATTAATTAATTTTTTTTTTTTATTCATAAAGAAAGAAAGAAAGAAAATATTTTATTTGGCCTAACATATTAGTGACCAGAAAGGACAATATGTACAATGCAACTTATTTAATAATAACAAACAAAATGATCGCAAATAGGTCTCTGCTCAATATGATTCCGTACGTAACACAGGGGGCATGCTAATTAATCCTACGAGTAGCTATTGGAGAATTGACGAAAGTTAGAGTGAGTGGAGTTTCGAATGGACCAACGACCTCAAAAAAATAGCTGGCAGCAGAATCGTGTTTTGTGGCGTTCTTTCGGGAGCCTTATGAATCATGATTATTACGTTATCGGAATAAATTGCTAGTGTATAACATTTTATATCAGTTTTATCAGAGCGTTCTGAGTGCGCGCCTCAATACTCAATATTTAATAATTTATTTCATCCTTAAGGATGCTTGTTATGACTAGTCCCTTATAAAAACTGTAAAACTTATTTAATTATGATCCAGGTGTCAAATCAGTGGCTAGCCCACGAAAGCTTGTAAGTAGAGATCTCACCTGCGGCAATCGATTATTTCAAGTAAAAAACCATGTTCCAAGTAAGATACCTAATAACCAATCTGAAAGGGTGTACACCCTTTTTCTGTTCCTAAACAAACGTTATTTTTTATTCGTCGGGTAAAATAATCCGTCAAGTGACATCCCTGTTTGGGCAGTGTTGTGTTACGTGATTTTACGTAATTCACGTGAGCTGGATTGAATTCAAATAAAAGAGAAGGTGCGGTAATTGCGGACTTTTGCCTAGCGCGACAACCACATAAAAAGCCTAACAAAAGCTGGACAGGCCGGGCAAGACCATTTTTGGCCGGACACGGCCGTAAAAGGCCAAACATGTCTAAAGCCGGACACCTGGCAACCCTAGCAGCGCCCCTAGGGGCTACTTTCAAGAAATAAAATCTTCATAGATTTTTTTGACGTACTCGCTACCGAGCACACCTAACGTAAACTCATGGTAAGCACACGTCTGGTCCGCATAGGTAGGTGTAGCTCGCGTTATAGGAAAAACATGTACGAAAATTTAATGCGGGCAGCCCGTATCCGGACCAGAGGTGGAATTGTGTAAAGCAATCGTAATCATTTGACAGTAATTCATAACGTACGATAAAGTCAGTTAAACAAAGCGTTTGACAGTATAATCGTACGTTATGAACTGTCAAATCATAACGATTGCTTTACACAATTCCACCTCAGATCCGCACGCATTCCGCAGGAAAAAGTATACAACATTATAATACTCGTACCTACTACCTACTTATGTATTACAAACAAACTAGTTAATTTAGCTTAGGATAAAACTCAGCCCCGCATTGAGACCCCAAACTCTCAAACTAAGTCGTAATCCGACATAATGTCGGCGGCAAGCGTTTATCAAAATGCCATTGCTTATAGGGCTGTGCGTTTTGCTACTTTACGGGAAATAGCTACAATTTTACACATAAGTATAGGTAAGTACTTGTACTTGCCTTTTCTCGTGTCTGAACATACGAGAAAGTTATACTTCCGAAATCCTGTCGCTACGATTTATTGTTTGTAGTTTCCTCCCTTCTTAAAGTTATTTCTGACAGTTGACTCTCAAAGAACAGATTACTACTAAGCTCTCAAAGTTTGCAAGGGAAAACATTTTTGTGTAAGGTCACCGATTAAGTAATGTAATATTATAATATTAACATTACATTACTTAATTAAGAAATGGTGTCGTATACCCTAGGATAGTAAGTAGATGGACTGTTAAGCTTTGAAAGAAACACTGCAGGAGACTTACTAAAATCAGGGATACCTACCTACTCTGAAATATATTCTACTAAATCGTACTTATCGTAATATTAAACATGTAAAAGTATGTGAGGATCATCCTCATAAACTAAGAGAGTAATCCATCCTGCCTGATGTTACTCTTTCACGCAAAAACTAGTGAACGCATTTTGGTGTTCAAATTTCACGCGGGTGAAGCTGCTGGCAAAATCATCATCATCATCATCATCATCATTTCAGCCATAGGACGTTCACTGCTGAGCATAGGCCTCCCGCAATGATTTCCACAATGGCCGGTTGGTGGCGGCCTGCATTCAGCGCCTTCCCGCTACCTTTATGAGGTCGTCGGTCTACCTTGTGGGTGGACGTTCTACGCTGCGCTTTCGGGTACGTGGCGTCCACTCCAGAACCTTGCTGCCCCATCGGCCGTCAGTTCTGCGTACTATAGGTATGCCCTGCCCATTGCCACTTCAGCTTGCTAATCCGTTGGGCTGGCGGGCAAAATACCTTATTTTAATTTATAAAACACAGTGTGGAAGCCCCGGCCTGGTGTCATACATCTCAGGATACCAAAGGGTACGTTATAATCTTGCGAGGCCATTGCGACATTAATCATGGCATTCGTTGAGCCCACGCCGTTATCAGGTGCGGCACGCGTCTCTCACCACACACCGCAGTTGCCAACTTAATGTGATTAAGGTAGTGTTGGTGTTGAAAAGTTCATTTGTTTTGGCGAAAAGTTATGTGTTTACACTTAGAATAACATACGTTTAGGATAAAAGCTCTTTATTTTTATAATATAACATTGTTTTTTCACAATGATGACGGAAGAATATCAAGCTGTAGAGTCAAAAGTCAAGCATGAAACACAAAAATGATAAATCTCTGTGATTTGAGATCTCACTTCGGACGGTGAAATTTAAGAATAATGTAGTTACTTTTGAGTTTTGCTACCCTATAAATGTTCTGGTGTAATAAGAATATCAGAATATTAAAGTCAAATAAGATTTGTTTTAATAGATACCTACTTTAACCGGATTACTATTGTTTGGCCAAAAAACGTTTCCCAAATTATCACATCGCAAACAACGTTTCGCAAATTTTCATTTGGCAAATTCTCATTTGGCAAAACAACTTATTGCAAACTTTTAATTCGCAAATGTCGGTTTTGGCAAAGTATGCTTTGCCAAATGTTTCATTTAGCAAAAATATTTCACGATAAACTATTTACAAAATAATTTGATTGGTGCATAGAATGGAATACAAATTAGCTTGTGGTTATTATTTTGTTTAAATAGTGGGTAGTTAATATAAAATTTGTTCTAAATTAATTTTCATATTTCATTCTTTTTATCGAAATTTCCAAATGATTAATTAACAATAGGGGTGATTCTAGCGCTCGGCGGCCGCTGCCGCGGCACGCTTCGCTCGCCTTCGCGCGTTAAGGGTCACTGTTCTAACCTAACCTAACCTACTGTTTTCAGCAATACCTACTTTCTGCAACCATACTATTTTCTGCAATCTCTTTGTTTTACATAAAATTATTGTGAAAACCATGATCATGTGAAGTGTCGATTTGACCAAACAAATTATTTGGGATATAATATTTGGCAAAATAAAACATTTGCTATATAAACATTTGCCAAGTAAAATTTTGCCAAATGATAATTTGACCAAATGAATTAGTTGCGAAAAGTACAGTTGCTAAAAGTTCATTTGGGAAATGAAACTTTGGCGATAAGTTGTTTGCGAAGTGAAATTTGGCGAAAAGTAATTTGGCCAAACGGAAGGATACCACTTTAACCATTATAACTCTCAAACTAGTGGTTTATCAAACAAAAGAAAGTAGATTGGCAATTTATTCCGACAAATCGGGGAGAACTCCCGAAAACTGTTTGCCGTTGAAACGAAAACTCCCAACTCAATCTTGTATGAATATTATAGGAGTGCAATAAAGCTTTGTCTGTACACAACCCCACCTTTAGGCTTAGACCTGGGGACAGAGTTGCAAAAAAATATTATAATAAAAATACTAAAAAAATCTCCTTTATTTCTACGCATATTGCTCTCGAGAAATTAAGCTCTTTGTGCCTACGAAGGGTTAAACTACGTAATAACAATTACCTAATTAATAAAGAATGTAGCTTAACCCTTTCTTTTATCCACGCGAGTGGATTTTTTTTATAAAAGCTTAAGAAGACTCGATATATTTTAATATTCATTCCTTTTTATAAGTAATCATCACCATTAAAGTTATGTAAAAAGTTTATCATTTAAAAAGGATTTCGGAAATAACCACGCATTCAAACTAATATATTCCAAGATTCTAATCAAACTGGAAACTTCTCCATCAGTCTGGGAAAGAAACCTTTGAAATTGTGTACGAGTATAACTTGAATCACATGACTGTTAAATAAATAAAAAAAGCCAACGATAACACGACCTCTGTCGAAACGATGACCTCAGAACCATTATATGTCCGAAATACTCCCAAGATCTTACTCGAGGCGTTTGCAATGCTACCGGTGACCTGCCGGGAGATTTACGATTTCCTGCGAAACCTTTATGAGTATTACAGCCGTGTCGTGGCATTACAGGAGTGGGTGTAAATCTTGCCGTAATCTTGTAAGTAGTTGCTATAGTTCGTAGTTTTGGGTTTATAGACGTATAAACGAAAACGAGAAAAATATAGCCCTTAAGTCGTCCCAACTTTCTCTTGGTTTCACCACAGTTTCACCAAGATTTATTTCTAACTAGCTTTCCACCCGCGGCTTCGCCCGCGTGGAATTTTGCCTGTCACAGAAAAACAATATCGCGCGCGTATTTGCTCACCGTTTAGACCTACCCTGGACTACGACAAACATTTTAAAACCAAAATCAGCTCAATCGGCCCAGCCGTTCTCGAGTTTTAATCAGACAAACGAACATCAATTCATTCTTATAGAAGATAGAAGATTTACATTTAAAGAACACTTTAAGAAATACTTTTCATCGTGGTTTAGAATATTCCAGGCTTGAATTAACCTAATTTCTAAAGGGGACTGATTCTGTTTATCGTAGGGAAATGCCATCGGTCCTACGGGACCATGTCCAGATAATCTTTAGCGACTAGTCTAAGCTCAAAACTTATAAAACTCGCTTATTTTTTAAAGCAGGCGTTGCGTTTTTGGGCCAGTGCTGAGAAGAAGTAGCGCAAGAAACTCAGTCACTTATGTTATTGCTTGTGTTTTAGTTATTACAACCTACAAGAAAGAAAGAAAAATATAAAGAAGAAGAACGAGTTTCCCTTTTCCTAGTCCACAATACCTAGGCATTGTCCCCTAGCCTACCTCCTGTACTTAATTCCCGAGTGGGAATAATTTATGAACATGTAATACACGCGCGTGTGTATGCGCGCATACATGTTTTTTGTAGTGCGTGGGATACAGAGGAATTCTCTTTGAAGTACCTCCGAAGGTACTTTGTATTTCAATTTGAGGGCTTTGGCTTTAGAGTTTAGACCTGGGTTGGCTGAGGTATTGCGGGGGCTTTGTTAAAGCTGCCGAGATTACGAGTTTTCTGTGGGGGCTTTGTTAAGTTTTTGTTAAAGCTGCCGAGATTACGAGTTTTCTGTGCTTTTTTGTGTGCTTTCAATGCTTTATCATTCATTCATCTTCATCATGATGTAGACTAAATGACCTGTAGTTTCCACTGTACCCTACTGTACGACATTCACTAGTAAATCAGAGAACATATTATAAAACGTCTATAAACATTGTAGAGATTTTATTTATAGAGGTTGAAAATGTATGGACCAAAGTTAAAGCCTATGGAAGAACCTTTATTCGTTATAGACTATTTAATTAGAGAAATCAAATGAAATGAAACGAACGATTAGGTAAATAATTGCAAATTTAAAATTGTTGAAATATAAATGAAAATAAAAAAAAAACTCATAAATACTCATAGCGTTGTCCTTATTATAAGACCTATCATATTTTCCTCATGTTGGCTTTCAGTTTGATTATCAAAGAAATAATCTTGGGATTTACGACAAGCTGTTCCATTATTTGTTCCTGGTGATACTACCTTATTTGTTCCTGGTGATTCTACCACAAACAAAGGTAATTAAAAAAGGCCCGTAAAGGCGAAGTCCTTGTTTTTATTTTCGCTGGGGTATAATTCAGGTAGTAAACGATAATGAACGTACGATAAATGGTCGTTTGAAGTAGGTATGTAGGTATTTGTTCAAAATTAGTTTGAAGTAAAAAGCTAATATACTGTCTAGGTAGTGGTTTGAGAGTAGGATATTTATTTGAAAAACTTTTGAAACTCGTTTCTTTCGTTGATTTCGTAGGTATGCCGATTGAAAATATGGTATCACCTTTTCTAATGAAGTGATCTTGTAAAATTGAATTATTGGCAAATGTCCAATGTTTTAAAGAAATGGACTTGCTCTCTGACCTTCGGTTAACCCGATTAAAAAAAGGCATTTTAATTAATTTAATAGTTCCAATTTAAATGGAAACTTATTCACTTTAAGTGCAGAAAGAAGATTAATTTTTGTTTACTTAATCAAAATTAAATATATTTTGTTTATAGGTACTATCTAATAAAGGAGTCTAAAAATAAGTCAAGAATTAGCTAAATTGCGATGTAGAAATATATCCGAGTTCGTACGACGAGACGTGCCCCGGAGCTATATTATTCTTAATGAACAAACATTGTTCCTTTACAAATATTGGGGTTTCAATCTTTGTAACCTAATAACATTTTTAGGTAAGCGTATCGTAAAAGGAAAAACATGTATTGTACAATCGACGTTTTCTTTGTTTCTGCCTTTCGAATTAACTCTACATTTGCAGATTCATAGTATAAAGATACTCTTACTGAGGTCAAGAGTTTCAAACAGTTCCAACGGTAATTGAACAAATTTTATTTTTCAAAGTTATTTCCCATCTATACCTATCTATAATGCTACTCGTAATATAAAGTAAGTGTTTATTACATTTTCAGATCACCTACCTACTTACAATTAATTTATTTTACAGGTTTTAGGGTTTATAACAGCAAGTCGCGAAATAGGCCCAAGTAGTTTATCTGGCAGATAAGTTCCTATGGCTCTTATATCGTGCCTTTATTGGGTGGTATAGGTCTATATTGAGTGTAACACAAGCAGTCTGAGGCTGCGACTAAAAATAAAAATAGGCCGTGAAAATTTAAATCTCCACACGTCTCATCCGAACGGCAAACATTTCTTATTCACGGCCTTCTTTGGATGAAGTTTTCACTCGTGTTCTACTTAAAGAAATGTTGAAAGTTCAGTTTTTAAGACAGTGTCTTCAGTAGTAGGATAGGCCATGTTCTTGGAAAATACTAAGTTTTAAAGAAGTATATTTGGTAGGTATTTGATTTGGAGTACCTGATTGATTTGGACAAAAAACTTCATTAGGACACATTTTAATTCTGTTTAGAATGAGATAATTAAGGATAGATAGAATAAGATATGAAATGGAATGTTAAAATTACATGCAGGCATACATGATTCCATCAAAAGTTAGTAGATGGTTGCCGCATTACACACCGTGTCGAAACAAAATTAAAATAATAATCACTGACTGACTGACTGAGTCACACACTCATCACGAAATCTCAGAAACTACAAGTTCTAAGAGCCTCAAATTTTGCTGGGGTTCCTTTTAGAACGTAGCTGTTCGCTAAGACGGCATTTTGCAAAATTCAATCCCTAAGGGGGTAAAACGCGTCTCGAAAAGTATAGAGTAGGAAAAAACAATATCCTTGGACATTTTACACCGCGCCTCCAGTCCTAACTAAGCAAAGCTTGTACTATGGGTACTAGACAACGGATATAAACATACTTAACCACTTTTTTTTTGTAAATACATACTTATTATACATAGAAAACACCCAGTCCAATACAAACAAAATATAATACCTCCCTACATTTTGATTATTAGGTGTATTACAAGTCTACAAAAGACACCACAAAACCAGTCTTGCTAAGAGATCGGCTAGCTAGGATAAACTGCGGTGCACCCACGTAATTTTAGGGAACCTGTTCACTAGACCACCTTGCTATAGAATCTTGAAAGCAACATTTCGAAAAATAGAAAATAATAATAAACCTGTATAAATTTTGAAAATTTGAACATTTACATAATTATTATCAAAAAATTGTTTAGAAACTATAAACTTGCCATGTTCTGAGTAAGCAGAAAATTACTAATATATAAGTATGAACGTCTAACTACTTAAGCAAAATATTAAATAACTTCTGTGTGTGGTTTGAAAACAATCTAGATTTTAAGCTTTAAGTTCCGCACTCTGCCATTCAGGTTGCATGGAGCTCAAATGTTTCTCTACCAACATGTTTACGTTTTGCGAAATAAAAACTAGCTGTCGCTTAGCCGTAGCCGAGTCGACGTACTAGAGTACGTAGAGTACGTAGTGTCGACTGATCCGCTTACGTTACGTGATTACGTAGGTTGACGCCTAGTTGACGGTGAGGCGGCGATACCGTGATCGCACAGTAGATAAATCAAACAGTACGGAAGCTTCATACAAACGCTCGAAATCAGACTCACGCACACAGACGCAGGCTTTACACGAGCTCTAAGCGAACCTCGCAGTCCATCCGTCGCGAGTGTCGCGCGCGTTGTGTTTTTAATAATAATTTTATTGCATGCACTGTCCGCTGTATTTTTAAAAACATGCCACGAGTGTATTGCGTAGTATACGGCTGCTTGAACTCGGCATCTTCAAAACCAGAACTTTTATTTTTTAAACTTCGTAATAATTCTGAATTGTAAAAATGATTAAATATTACTTTTTAAATAAAGTGCTTACATCTGATTTTGTAATAGTTCTTTTTAAATTACGTAATTACGCTTTTTAACAATTTATGTATTCTATTTGATAAAGTAATTTGCTCCGCACCACGCTTTTGTACTAAGTGATGAACTGTATTTAAAATGAGGCAATAGGTATGTGAAAGTAAGTATCCGGTATTTTATTTATGAGAATAGATCTTCTAACGGCCTCTAATAGTACTTAATCAATTTATTCGATTATGTATTCGATCATTATAGAACCTAATTAACGTTTTATTTTTTTGTTAACTACTTAGTCAATTAATTTATTCCATTAGGTATTTGATAATTAAAAACCGGCCAAGTGCGAGTCGGACTCGCTCACCGAGGGTTCCGTACAAACCTGCAAGGTTTACAAAGTTCGTTCATTACGACAATCGAGTCATAACTATGGTATTTTTATTGCAAAATGAAATTCATAAGTTTATATTTATTAAAAAATATATATTTTGTAATGTAACTAAAAATTTAAGGTTTTCGGAATTTTTCCTTCATGTGTGCTATAAAACGTTGCTTCATGCCAAATTTCAAGATTCTAGGTCGACTGGAAGTACCCTTTAGGTTTTGATTCCCTTGCGAGTACTTGCGAGTTTCAAAATATGCAGCTTAAATTGCTGTTTCTTTTGATTGCGTTGACATAGAAGTTTGATTTTGTTACAACTTAAAGGTATTATAGACCTGAGTATTTGGTATGAATTTCAATTTAATACCTCTACGCGTTTATGAGGAAATGGGTAGTAAGTTTAAAATTATTTAAAAAAAATATATTATGTGATGTAACTAAAAATTTATGGTTTTCGTAATTTTTCCTTTATCTATGCTATAAGACGTTGCTTCGTACCAAATTTCAAGATTCTGAGTTCACGGGAAGCACCCTGTAGGTTTTGATTCCCTTGCAAGTGTCGAAAATTTGCGGCATAAACGGCTGTATCTTTTGATTGCGTTGGCTTAGAAGTTTGATTTTTTCACAGCTTCAAGGGACAGTAGACCTGAGTAATTGATATAAATTTCAGCTTCATACCTCCACGCGTTCCTGAGAAAAAGGGTCTTGACAGACGGACGGACGGACAACAAAGTGATCCTATAAGGGTTCCGTTTTTTCCTTTTGAGGTACGGAACCCTAAAAAAACCGGCTAAGTGCGAGTCGGACTCGCTCACCGAGGGTTCCGTACAAACCTGCAAGGTTTACAAAGTTCGTTCATTACGACAATCGAGTCATAACTATGGTATTTTTATTGCAAAATGAAATTCATAAGTTTATATTTATTAAAAAATATATATTTTGTAATGTAACTAAAAATTTAAGGTTTTCGGAATTTTCCCTTCATGTGTGCTATAAAACGTTGCTTCATGTCAAATTTCAAGATTCTAGGTCGACTGGAAGTACCCTTTAGGTTTTGATTCCCTTGCGAGTACTTGCGAGTTTCAAAATATGCAGCTTAAATTGCTGTTTCTTTTGATTGCGTTGACATAGAAGTTTGATTTTGTTACAACTTAAAGGTATTATAGACCTGAGTATTTGGTATGAATTTCAATTTAAGGGTCATTCCACCGGCCAAGAAAATCACGTGTCCGGGGCCAAAAAGTACCCGAATATCATAATATTTTAGTAACAAATATTTTTATCTAATAGTATAACTTTGGTTCTTGTTGTTAAACCACAGAGATAGTTAATAATAGTTAATTAAGTAATTTAAAAAAAATCGTAAGTCGTCAAAAATTGATTACCACGACGTGTCCGCGCTCCCGATTTCAGAACAAATTTGCTCGTATAAATTAATCCGTTATTATTACCGCTTTCAATGCTTATGTAATCGATTACTGATTAAATAAACATTGATAAATTAAATACGATATAACTATATGACTAAAAGGTTTTGTAAAATAACTATTTGAAGTTGTGTCCGGGCGTTAACCGTGATTACCCCGACACGTCACTAATGTGCGCCTACGTCCCTAGCTACGCAATTTAGAAACGAGCTCTATCCTCCCCCGTGAACCTTTAGTGGTGGCCTGCGTGCCGAGGTGATCGGTAATGCAACTCGTCGCAGGATTTCGGAGTTATCGAGATAAGAATATGATTACCCCGACCTTGGTTCAGTGCACGATTGATTTACTCTATCCTGTTTTTTTAGGTTTCTTTACATGGAAAGTTCTTGAGAATGTACAGGAATAATGGTCCATGTAACCGCATTTTTGTGTATTAAAACATATGGGATTCAACTTACAGATTGGGCAGGGCTCAGGATAAACCTTAATTTTTTGACTACCCCGACCTTGATTACCCCGACTTTTGTCACCGAGTAATCAATAATACTGTAATTTTACTAATGAATGATTAAACAAACAAAATTACCTTTTACTAAAATAAAATCCTATCTCCTATTAATACATAATATTATCCCTCAAAATGGCAAGACCCCTGGACTCGACCTTATCACCGCTGAAATGCTGTAAGCTGATGTAAACTCCGCCGTTAACGTCCTGACACCTGTCTTCGAAAACATCTGGATGGAAGAGGAACTCCCAGACGACTGGCATAAGGGGCTTCTAATTATTGTGCCGAAAAAAGGGTAAAGCAAGGGTATCAGTACCGAGAGATGCGATCTGGAGTGAGGAATTGCACACCGTTGGTACAGAGGATGTCCAACGAGTCCACAATTTCACTTACCTCGGGAGCATCGTTTCAGAGCCTGGAGGTACCGAAGAGGACATCACTTCGCGCATTGCCAAGGCCAGAGCTACCTTCGCACAACTTCGAGCCGTATGGCAGTCACGGAAATTGACCCAAGCAAGATCAAAATATTCGGGTCCAACGTCAAACCAGTTCTGCTCTATGGGCGTGAAACGTGGAAGGTCACTAAGGTTATCTCGCACCAGCTGCAGATCTTCTTCAGCCGCTGTCTTCGCCGAATTCTCCAAAATCTTCAAACGACGAACTTTTGGAACGCTGCCACGAAATACCGATCTTTCAGCAGAATAAACGCTGCAAGTGGAACTGGATCGGCCACACTCTCCGAATCCGATCCCCGATCACATCCCCAAGCAGGCTCTAGATTGGAACCCCCAGGGAAAATGCAAACGTGGTCGCGCCAAAAAAACATAGCGGCGCACTGTTAAGACTTGGAGCGAGATCAAACACGAAGCTCAAGACCGAATGCCGAATGTCGGCCGTTTGGTGTAGTGGTTCAGAACGGACTACTATGCCGAGAGGTCCCGGGTTCGATTCCCGGCCGGGCTGAAATTGAAATGATGAATTTTAATTTCTGTGACGGGTCTGGGTGTGACTATGTATAATATTTATGTATTTAAAAAAAAAAGTATATATAAGTAGTATATCCGTTAAGCTAGCACCCATAACACAAGCATTAAGTTGCTTACTTTGGGGCTAGCTGGCGCTTTGTGAAATTGTCTAAAAAAAAAATGCGATGGAGGACTGTTGTGGACGCCTTCTGTCCCATATAGGAGACATAGGACATTGAGTCACTAATATTATATGTATAATGTACATGTATGTTTTTTACTCTTTTACGCAACAACTTAACAGATTTTGTTAAAACTTCACAATATTGTCGTTTATACATCAAAATAACAAATGGCTAGTTATAATAACATTTATTTTACCATAACTTAAAAAAAACCTTAGAAAATAAAATATTTTGTTTTATTTTTGATTACTCTTACTCCCAACTTTGATTACCCCGACCCTGAAAATTTTGATGTCGCTTAACTTTTTATTCCTGCTTGCTACAGATGGGCCAATATTAAAAATATGCTCGTAATAATGTCTATTTTGAAATGTTTTACCTAAACTTTCTCTAAATTCAAAAATAAAAAAGGTCGGGGTAATCAACAAAATAATCCAGATCCGGAGAATGACCGTTAATACCTCTACGCGTTTATGAGGAAATGGGTAGTAAGTTTAAAATTATTTAAAAAAAATATATTATGTGATGTAACTAAAAATTTATGGTTTTCGTAATTTTTCCTTTATCTATGCTATAAGACGTTGCTTCGTACCAAATTTCAAGATTCTGAGTTCACGGGAAGCACCCTGTAGGTTTTGATTCCCTTGCAAGTGTCGAAAATTTGCGGCATAAACGGCTGTATCTTTTGATTGCGTTGGCTTAGAAGTTTGATTTTTTCACAGCTTCAAGGGACAGTAGACCTGAGTAATTGATATAAATTTCAGCTTCATACCTCCACGCGTTCCTGAGAAAAAGGGTCTTGACAGACGGACGGACGGACAACAAAGTGATCCTATAAGGGTTCCGTTTTTTCCTTTTGAGGTACGGAACCCTAAAAACCTAAATAAACGTTTTAATAAATAAGTAAGTAAGAACCCTATTAATTTTATAAAGATTAAGAGTGCCAAGTTGGCAGGTTGGCACTGCCAACCCTAACACTCAGTCGAAGTGTAGGTATTTAACTCGCCGAAAGGGCTAAGTTTCCGTACTGCTTTAGCTCATATATATACTGTGGTGATCGTCACCGTATCGCCCTTTCCGAGTTGATAAGTGTGCTATGCTCTTAAATCTCGGTTTTTATACCACAGCCAGTGTACACAATCCCTTATTCAGTTCCATCTCGTCAGATTTTCGGGACAAGTCTTTGTCTCGTCATTTTCAATGAAAACCTTGTGGTTGATGAAAAAAGCGGTAATTATGAAAGCGAAGATCAAACAGATTGTTGGTCCGTAATAAGACATGGCGAGGTCGTTTTCATTGCAGATCTTAAAGAAGGTTAATGAATTTAGCATTATTTCTTTGTTAGTAATGACAAAGAACATTACCTTAGGACGGCAGTACTACCAATATTTTTCTACGCTAAAGCTTGGGATTTATTTATTTATTTTTTAGTAGGTAATTAGTATAGTAGGACTTAACATAAAGACTGAATAGCTAAGCGGCATATTTTATGTATTGAATAAGTACATTCACTAAACAAGCTAAAAGAAAGGTCGAAATCTGATAATGGACTAAATCTGAGACGTTACTCGTACTTGGTTTTTACTGTACGGTATTTTAAAAGCGCGGTGTTGTTGCGGGGTCTCCACTCCAGGGTCTTTCTGGCCCAGCGATCCTGGTTCATCCGTGCACTGTGCCCTGCCCATTTCCATTTACGGCTCTTAATCTCTTCCACCACGTCGCTGACCCCGGTCTTTTCTCTGATACAATCGTTCCTTTTGTGATCTTGTAGGGAAACGCCAAGCATCTGTCTTTCCATTGCTCATTTCATTGTAGGGGAAGACCGCCTAAACGGTGGACAGACGACATCAGGCAGCAGGCTGGAGTGAACTGGATGCGTGTGGCCAGGGACAGAAGTTGGTGGAGGGTTGAAGAGGAGGCCTATGTTCGAAGGCGAACCCCCTAAAGGCTGCTATAGATAGATAGATATGATACTACTTAGGTACGTCCAGCTGTGGACAGCAACTTCTTAGCCAGTTGTTGTCGATAGTTATTGCTGATGAACATAAGTAATCATAATTCTTTACTCTTTCTATTTAAATAATGAAAAAAGCCACTTAAATCCCCGATAGTGACATATTTTTTGGACCAATTTTGCTATTAATGTTAGTGCATGAAAAGTAGGTACTTTTTCCGCGGCAAAATGGTTACCTAGATTATCGTAGCGAGAGAGCTGCCTGCAACGCAATTATAGGGAACAAAATTAGACTAGCTGACCTATTTTTGTGCATCCGATGTCATTTTTATAACGTAGACATTCGAGTTATTATTAAATGAAACTATTTTTAAGACTCAATGAGAACTATCGCCCGCGATTTCGTATGCATGGACCCCTTAGGGGTGGAGTTTCGTAAAATCCGTTCTTAGCGGATGTCTACAACCTTTAAGGAACCTACCAGCCAAATTTCAAGTTTGTAGGTGTTATAGTTTCTAAGATTTCGTGATGAGTGAGTCAGTGACCTTTTGCTATAGAGTGGGTTACTTTGTTTCTGACGATTCTAGCCACACTGCAGACAGATTACACAATTTTGTTAATAAATAGCACTAAATAAATACATAAGATACCACAGTGTTATATATCGCGCTGGTTGTAAGTTTTTTTTAGCTTTCATAAAGCTGCAACTGCAACACAATTTCCCTAGAACTGCAGAAAAGAAAAACACAGATATCGGCGTTCTTCGATGCTATTTTGTTCTAAGCGTTGAAGCGGTAATGCAGCGGAAGGCTTTGGAAGAATTTAATTATGCGCCGGTAATCCGACTCGGGCAGTTTGCGGGCACTTTTTGTGAAAAAACCAGTTAAGTGCGAGTCGGAATCCTGAACTAGGGATTCTGTATCCTCATCTCAAAGGTGACTGACTGACTGCAGACTGACTGACATAGTGATCTATCAACGCACAGCCCAAACGATTGGACGGATCGGGCTGGAATTTGGCATGCAGGTAGATGTTATGACGTAGGAATCCGCTAAGAAAGAATTTTATGAAACTACACCCCTAAAGGGGCAAAACGGGATCCACGCGTACGAAGTCGCGGGCGGCCGCTAGTTTGACATATTATCCCCTTCTCATTCTTTCTTCCCACTTGAGCTGGTTTTAGTGTCACGCGGACTGTCAGTGCGGATCGCTCCGCACAGCCGATTTGTATGAACTGCTAGGGAGCGGAGCGGTTCCTCCGGACCGCATTACTCTAAAACGCTCCCTAGAAGTTCATACAGATTGGCCGTGCGGAGCGGGTCCGCACCGGACGGTCCGCGTGACACTGAAACCAGCCTTGGCCTTCACTGGTTGGGTTTTTATTGGCGGACAAGCTGTAGATCCTGGCTTCACAGAAATTGCAGCGTGCAGCGGTGGAAACGACATGTGGGAATATACCCGTTTTCTCTCTCTTGATACTATTAGAGATCGTTTTGGTAAAAACACATCTAATTGAGATGCAGAAAATGAGACCAAGGAATTATAGTCATACAGTGGTTATAATAGAGCCTTAAATAGCCTAACGAGTTGAAAGGCTTTGTAGGAATTTAATTACTCCCTCTGAGGCCCCGGCAAACGATTTCGGTCACTTTTTGTTAGGGTAAGAACCCATTACCAGATTTAAGCCTTTTGCATTATATTTTTTGTGTAGAACTTAGTTTAAAAATTTATAAGTTCTATTCTTAGGTACAGCGTTAGTGCAAATTTAACTTTAAAATAAATTAGTTTAGGTTCTGTTGCTGTATTTTTAGTAAATGAACGAATAATGATGCCCCTAATCAAAAAAAATATTGGAAATCATCTAATTTTTTTTATTGTGTTAGACTATTATTTAATAAAGGCATATTTTATACTAGGTGGTAAGAAAACACAACCACTTTCCCAAAACAAATGAAAAACAAAGTCAAAGTCAAAGTCAAAGTATTTATTTGCAAAGAATAGGTACAATGGTTTAGGTGTTAAATTTAGGTAGAGTGCTACTATTCTGCTTAACAATATCAGCATGCAAATTTTGTGTCTAGGAATTCCTTTACACTATATATACAATTGTCTATAAGCCAGTCTTTTAAGTTCCGTGTCATGACAGTGGTTGACCCCTTCTTAAATCTATCTGGAATTTTGTTATAGATTTTTATACACATATAGTAACAGTTTTTTTTATATAACGAAGTTTTTGGACAAAAATCTATTGCGAGTCTATCAGGGAATCTTGTGTTCCTTGGGTATATATCCTTTGCCCTCTGAAATATTTGAGGCTGTTGACTTACAAATTTAAATATTTCGAGAATGTACATGCTAGGAACAGTAAGAATACGTAATTTGGTAAAAAGTGGCCTACAAGAGTCAATCGGTCCACTTCGACAAATAGCTCGGATACATTTTTTTTGTGCAATAAATACTCTTTGGATGTCTGTGCTGTTCCCCCAAATTATAAGTCCATAATTGATGTTTGAGGCAACATATCCGTAATATGCAGATAGCGTTACACTTAAAGAAGTTTTTACTGTCAGACGACGAAGGACGTAAGCAAATCTGTTTATCTTATTACAGACTCTTTGAACATGGCTAGAGAAATTTAAGCTCTTGTTTAAGACTATACCAAGAAATAGCATGTCATTTGATGATTCAATATCAATATTTTGATGTCTTAACTTAAGGTTGATTTCCTTGCGTCCCTTTACATTGAATTGTACATATTTGGTTTTATTCAAGTTTATGTTTAATTTATTAGCCTCTAAGTAATCTATTGTATATTTAATTGTATTATTAATGTCAGATTCATAATTTATCACATTTTCAGATTTATTATTTATTATTATAGAAATGTCATCAGCAAACAGGATACAGTCATGTTCTATGAATTTCGGGAAGTCATTGATATATAGTAGAAAAAGGATAGGGCCCAGCACGCTGCCCTGAGGGATACCTACCCCATTTATTTTATAATTTGAACGGTAGGAAGTTTCAATGTTTCTATTGTTTACCCTATTAAGTTCAACGCATTGGCCTCTATCCGTAAGATAAGATTCGAGCCAAGAGAGTGCTGGACCACGTATCCCATATCTCTCCAGTTTTGCTAACAGAATGTCATGGGCTACACAGTCAAATGCCTTTTACATATCAAGAAAAAGTACCGTCGAACATTGTTTTTGATCAAGGCCAAAGATTACCTTGTGCACTAGATTGAAGCATGCGAGTGTAGTGGACTTTCCCTTCTGAAACCCAAATTGTTCTGGCGCTATTAATTTAAATTTGTGACAAAAACTCATTAGTTTGTCTTTCATGGCCCTTTCAAAGACTTTTGACAAGATGGGTATTAATGTTATGGGGCGATAGTTTCCCATATCAGATTTATCGTTTTTTTTGTAAATAGGTTTGACTACGGAGAGCTTGAGTGTTTTAGGGAAGCGACCTGTTTCGAAAGACAAGTTAATTATATGGGTCAAAACCGGGGCAATTACATGTTTGCTTAATTTTAGGATTTTAGTGCATATTTCGTCAAAGCCATATGAATTTGTATTTTTTAGTGACGTTATAATATTTATAGTTTCCGTCACAGTCAGAGGTACAAGGAATATAGAGTTTGCGGTACGATTTATTTTAGATAAGGCTTTAAGATAAATGTCGGGATCCTGAGTATTTTCTTTACTACTTACTTTAATGTAGTATTCATTAAATGCTTCTGCAATGTCTTTGGCGTTTTTTATTGTTTTGCCATTACATTGGATTTCTGAGATCACGTTTTCCTCTGTACAGCACTCTGTCTCATCTTTGATAAGTCTCCAAGAAGCCTTACAAATATTCTGGCTGCGCTGGAGGTAACGGTCATTACATAATTTTTGGGCTTTGTTTATGCACTTCCTAAGGATTTTAGAGTAGTTAATGTATCTAGTCCTATCAAGTCTTTCTTTTCCCTTGTAATATTTGAAACGTAGTAGTCTTTTTGTTTTAGTCGATATTTTCAATCCCCTAGTTATCCACTTAGGTTTTGATGAATTTGTATTTATTTTTAATTTTATTTTTGGGAAACAGGACTTAAACAATAATCCAAAGGTTTGGTGAAAATTGTCAAAAGCTTTATTTATATCATTTTCCTCCAAAACCTCTGTGAATGATAAGGATTTAAGATAATCGCAAAACTTGTTAATATTTTCAGTACTGTATTCTCTCTTATAAGCAAATTTGCAGTTTGCCTTTGGCTGTTTCTTTATTGGAAATGATAACATCTGAGCCGTGTTATGGTCAGATAAGTGCAATGGTAACAAAAACCACATACCTATTTATTTCTAAAATAAATCTATCCTGAATCTTCTCCATTACCTACTCGTAATATAATAACATTATTATGTAAGGTCTACAAGAAAGTACATGTGGCTCTAGCTTTAGTCTCAGAGTGCGCTTTGTGATAAGTTTTTGTGCATTCTTGTTCAGCCTTAATTAAGGCTTGGTATTTCTGCTAAAGTAGGTATTTCGCGCTGTCAAAATCTGCGCGCGCAATACTCCGCCGAAGACAGCGCGCCAAAGAGCTCTCGCGGCTACACAGTATAGAAATACGCAGTTTAGAAATACGCAGTTGGTTAGGTTAGGTTGACTTCCTTCCGTTCAAGCGTCACACTCACAGCACTTTCTAATACAAATCATATCCAAGTGATACAAATTAAAACAACTTTCAAAATTTTTGGGAATATATTTTAGAATCGAATAAATATAGAATATAACTCCCAAAGTAAACACGGTTCAAAGAGGCGTGGCGTCACCCGACCTTCCGGAAGTTCCGCGCCGGCTAAAAGAATTTCAAGATTACGTCACCCGACCTATCGGTAGATCCTCGGGAGCTTGAGCGATTGGAAAAACATTTTATGATCAGTTACTCGTAGTAGCGATTATTTAGAGCTTGGATAATAAATTATAGTTGTTGCAATTCACAAAGCTTTGCATGTGGTTAATTACATTAATCAGGACACGCATCAATTTTGTTCAGTCTTTTTGTTTATTAATAAATAAAAATATCATACTAAAATTGCATACATATTTGTTTGTATTGGTCTGGGTGTTTTCTTTCCATAATTTATGTTTATCGTATGTACGGGGCTCTGTATCGAATATCACTATGAGCAATAAGCATCACACACGGTTACCTGGAGTGCATTACCGCAGCAAAAAGCTTGCCATCTTAAATGAACGGTATAATATCGAGGTTTCGTCAGTACAGTTGCGAACAAAGGTGTTTGTGTAGTGTAGTTGAGTTGAGAGGTATTATTGAAATAATAAAACGAACATTTTATTTTTTAAATACATTTTAAAAATAATTTACATTACAGATAACAATGAGAGGATGACATTGCAAGGTGGTGCCAGTCCAGTCTTAAATCCGTTGATATATGCTGCATCTGCCATGTTTTTGGCTAAAAGATTCTTCTATCTTGCAGTTTAGACTTTTATTACAGACCTCAGACAGTATTTTTGAAACATTCTTACGCATGGTGGAGGAAGGGACGCTCTAGAGCAGTGGTTCTTAACCGGTGGTCCGCGGACCACTGGTGGTCCCTGGAGGCATTCCAAGTGGTCCACGATGTGCACTTGCACACCTTGGTCAAAACCACTTTTAACTGATTTTTGCAGTCAAACTGGTTTTGACCGATTATGAGGTGGTCCCTGACAAGACAGAAATTTGGTAAAATGGTCCCTCATGACTTAAAGGTTAAGAACCACTGCTCTAGAGACTCAAAACTACAAGGATACACATGAACTCCAGTTTTAAATCCGTTGACATCTGCTGCATCTGCCATCTTTTTGGCTAGAAGATTCTTCTATCTTGCAGCTTAGACCTTTAGCTACAGACCTTAGACAGTATTTTTGAAATGTTCTTACGCATGGTGGAGGAAGGGACGCTCTAGAGACTCAAGTCTACAAGGAGTCATATGAACTCCAGTTTTAAATCCGTTGACATCAGCTGCATCTGCCATCTTTTTGGCTAGAAGATTTTTCTATCTTACAGCTTAGACCTTTAGCTACAGACCTTAGACAGTATTTTTATTATTTATTTGTGTCAGTGTGCTCTTCTAAAGAGTGTAAGACGATTGTATGTAGGTACTATTAAAATGTAATTTTAACTCATTGGTTTTGTCTCATATTTGAGGAATGTACTATGTATCATGAGTAGAGTCTTCGTTTAAAAGGATGCGAACGATTTAAATTTCAATAGGTAGAAAAAATTGATAATTTTTAATTATCAAAAATTTAAGCTTTCTCCAGTAACACTGATATTATTATACTGTGACTCATCAAAGTCATCATTGTCAAAAATATTGATAAATCGCGAACTGTCACGGCCAAAAAACTGACACGCGTCCGTCCTCCGTAAGCGCCACCGCGCGACTGATTGAGATTGTCCAAGCCGTCATGGACGATTTTTTCCACATTTTTTAACATAGTAACTAAATAAGACGCAATATAAAAATTTCATCCGTTAAAAGCCCTCAAGTTATTTCTGAACTTTAGTTTAGTAAAAGATTTAGAATCTCAAATCGCTTATTTTAAAAATAAAACCATAAATAGAAAACGAATAGAGGTAACTTTGGGAATTTATTCTATCGAGTCAACTTCATCAAATCGTGTTTCCATCCGTTAATAGCCCTAGAAAATATCCTCAACTATGCCCAATAAAAATCTTAGCCTTTAATTTTACTGTTTAGTACCTCAAAAATGAAAAATGAAAACCTCATTTTCGCCATTTTCTCTGCTACCCGGCCTTAAGAAGGGGACAATGGACAAGCTGTAAAGCAAAAGCAAGACTCATGCGGCTGCTCTCGTTTGTCTAACATAATTTTTATTAACTTATGTTTTCCGTAGACAAGTTTTGAAAATTTAGTGACCTAATTTCTCAATAAATCGTTGTTGGGACAAGTAACTTATCACATATAGGAAAAATCGGTATAACACAACCACAGATAAAACTTATTTTAGTTTTCATCAAAGTCTCTTAAAATAGATTCGTTACAAAAAGCTTAAAAGTTACGTTTTAAGCTTTTCACGGGGAATCCCTGGCGAATTTATAGCATTCTTCTGTGATAAATGAACCAATCCTTTTCCAGACGAACTACAAGTAGGGGAGTACCTATAATAATAGTTGCATTGTATTGTATAGACGACGGCACGTCAAGCTAAATCGTGTATCTTATGTAGTGGTAATAGAAGCAATTTTGCAACATAATTGTGTATCTGATGTGTTGTCGAATGTACAATGCATCCTTTGAACTGTGTAATATGATTAAAGCGAATTTAAACGAACTAAACGTTAATTAATGTGTGCACTGTGCATGCTTATCGTTTCACAATGTGAATGCCATAGCCCAAATAGTTCAGCAACTGCACCTAACAAATTCCTATATCTTGCTGAAAGATGTTGTCTGAATAGATACAAAATACTGAAAATAATTTCGTGTAGTAGTTTTATTATAAAGACTAGCGACCCGCCCCGGCTTCGCACGGGTGCTAAATATACATAATAAACCTTCCTCTTGAATCACTCTATCTACTAAAAAAAACCGTATCAAAATCCAATTGTGTAGAAATGTAGATAATGGCACGCAGCAAGCATTTGTTTGCCAGAGGCTTAAAACTATAAGAAAAAACGTTTAATGTATTTCCAGCACATTATAGCTCATGACAGCAACCGAGATAAATCAAGCTAGTGGTTAAATAGAGCAGAAAATCCGGCAATTGCCTCACGAAGAGCATCTGTCCTCGCTCATTTTTTCTAACAGTGTTATACATGATACATCTACTCCATTTCAGAACAACTGCATAAGAATGTCATGATGCAGCTCCATGTATCCAGCACACTGCTACTGAGGTAAGTACATCAAGCTAGCGTTTAAATAGAGCGGAAAATACGGCAATTGCTAAGCGCCTCTGTCCTGGCTCATTTATCTTAACTCCTGCTATGCAACAGCTGTTTGCAGATGGCTAACTTTGACTTCACTGAGCTAAACGATTAATGTATTAGAAATACACATCCAGCACATACTAAATGACTGCAACCAAGGAAAAAAATACAGCGAAAAATACTGCAATTGATCCACGAAGAGCATCTGTCCTGGCTCATTTATCTCAACTGTATCATACATGAGACATCTACCCATTGTCTGTACCCGCGCTGCGCGGACAATGCGGGAGAAATGAAACGGACGTGTCTGTATTCTACGGTGCAGTTATAAATAGTTTAACTGTGAATAGGTATACTTAACGCAGGTTAAAAGGGAATGTATCATACTAATCAAAAATCTGTCAAACTCCATACAAAAAAAGCACTGGTTATCGCTATAGTTACGGTCAAAGTTAGGTGGTGCAACTCAGCCTTAAAAGTTTCACACCCTTATTAATAAAAAGTTACACCTAGGATGAACACAGGATTAAAATGACATTTCCATACTAAATGACAATTTAAGCCAGAGTTCAACGTAACTTTTATTAATAAGGGGCTTAAAGGATTGGTACACTTAACAGCAACTCTACCACAAAATGTTAGCGCATTTACATTTTCAAGCATAGATTGAGGCTTTTGTTTGATTTTATTTTAACTTATGACTGAAATCGAATCGAACTCCTACTGTTGAAGCAGTGTTTTGTAATACGGACCTTAAAGATAGAAAAGGTTGCCATACCTTAACTTACAAAGAACCTGTCAAAGTATGAAACATTACCAAAACAAACAACAGTTAATTCCTCCAGTAGTTCTCGCTGAGGAGATCGGTACACCAGATTTGTTCGTCTGCAAAGTTTGTGACAAACTCTAGCAAACTAGATGCTAACAAACCTCCGTCTTACCTGGAGTTTAGTCCAGTTTGCGTTTGCAGCTACCTAATACAGTTACAATTGGTTGAAAGTTGAAGCAAGTTGTCAATTTCTGTCGCTAGAGGCGCTAGCAGATACACGCAGTAGTGTTGAAGACTTCGGTTGACAGTCGTTGGTAGATTCACACTTCCCACGCTGCATTTTCCATAGCACGCTCTGCAACTTTGATCTTGAACTTTTTTATTAAATAGCTACCCTAACAGCAGGGTATTTCTGCAAGACAGACCAAAAAAATTGGTCTTGAATTAGTTGCTCCTAAATTTATTTCAAAAGGCCAGCCTACTCGGTCTACAGGTGGTGTTATTAACACTATCATCCTAATATCCCAGACTAACTTGTTACATGGATCCGGCTCGAAGGACCAACGAAACAGGCAATAGGGAATATCTTGCATAAAAAGCGATTAGGTTTAGTTACACAATTAATTTATTATATTATGCATTGTACACGTCCACGATTTTTAGTATTCATAATAAAGAGTCAACAAGGTAAAATTGACATAACAGTAATAAATAATATTGACCTCCTTTCATACATAAACAAGCTATCCGCCTCAAGTCAATAAACGAAGGATATCATCCCCAAAATGTACCATAAAAGAAAAATATCAGAACTGCCAGTGCTATGGGACCGTTTTCCCAATTTTACGGAAACGTCAACAGCTCTCTGGACTACGATTTCGTGGAATCGCTGGAAAAGTGACATGTAACGGACGCTGCTCGGAATTCAGACGTCGAGAGTCTAGTCGATCCGAAATGTAAGCGGAATCAATTCGATAGCTTTATTTTTAGATACAGTCTGCCTAAGAGTAGGCGCACACCGTTGATTTTTAGTTGGCCGATAGTTGTGCCCGATTTTAATTTGTATGAAGAATCGGCCAAATCGAATCGGCGTAGTGTGCGCACTCCCATACATGCCCATACTGATCAACTGCCCGACTAAACTATCGGCCGACGAAAAATCAACGGTGTGCGCCTACTCTAAACCTTAGCATAAACAAAAAGTTGTTATTGATTTTGGACGATAATGGCGCATACTTAAAATGGTACATATTGGCAGTCTCGTACTTACTGACAATATTAGTCGAGGTGTAGGCTTTGCCAGATGGGCCCTAACCTCTGTAGGTCGAAGGGACTAAGTAGGTACTATCCTCCTGGGTGACTTAAATGTAAAATTATTCATGCATAGTTAGGGACAAACGGCGGAGAACCCTATACTTAGGGACAAACGATGAAGAGCTATACGGATCCTTTCGGCTAAGTCTCTTTAGATCTTGTGTATTGCTTTTTACCTTAGGGACTAGGTAAGGACTTACTAACATACCTAGACTCATTGAAGAAACGATTATTTAAATTAACTAATGTAACACAAGCAAAGATTTTGTTTTTTGTGCTGACGTCTTATGTATTCTGACTGATCTGTGTTCTGTATTCAAATATTACATCAGTGTGAGTGTGTTCGCCTCCCTCAACTTCCCTTCTGACCCGTCTGTTGCGCGACCTATACCAATGTCAGTTCATTTACCAATCGTAAATAAGTCGCACTACAAAAACAAAACACTATCAAACAAACGGCTGGACGTAAAACTTAATACATTACGAAACAAATGGAATCACATTTAATCAACAACTGTTCGTTAGACTATTCCAACTGCCATTATCTGAATAACGATCGTGAAATACAGTTCGGGATTTTATCTTTCCTCCGTGTGTGGGTTTGTGTCTGCTCCTGATTGATTGTGTAGTCCAGCTATTCTCAAACTTATGGCTACATGTAACTTTTTTCGATTTAAAAAAACAGCATTAAAACGGCTATAAAAACAATCGAAAAGACACCAATACTCCACCACCACGCTAGTCGAATAACCAAACAAAATCAGTTTAATAAGTGACAGTTGGGCTTTTTCTCGTTGCAATGATCAATAATAATGATAAAGTCTGCAATAATCAAAATTACAAATAGCAAGAATAATCTTACTAATGAGTAATTTGTGTCTTAAATTTACATGATATTCTCTCCCTGGTAAGTAAAAGGGAGATATTTTATAAATTGGGCCTATTTTTCACCGACTTGAAAAAGGAGGTTATTTAGGTGTCATTTTTTTCTATTTTTAAGGGGTTTACCCATTTACCCATCTTTGAGAATCACTGGTCTAGTGAATGCCTGGGAACACGGCTTCTCAATTAAAGGTACAAAAAACAAATTTCGAAGTCGCAGTAGCCAATAAGGGAATTAAAAACCCCTGTATCCATTTTATTACTCGAACTTTTGGGGATACTGTCTGAGTTTTAGAAGTTTTTTTATAAATACAGTTGAAAAGTGTTCAGGGATGCTCGGTGTGATTAAACAATTAGGTAGGCAAATAATGAAAACCGAATCGTTTTATAGCTATAAGGATCGGTTGCACCATCTTATTTAAACTTTTAGTTTAACAAACGTCAAAAGTCTGTCAAACTCCATACAAAAAACATCGGTTATGGTTAGACCGTGACTATTAAGTCAAAATAAGGCGGTGCAACTCATCTTAAGTATCTATCGTAGACTTAAACTGATGTCCCCATTGTCATTCAGTTTAGAAAATGTTTAAAACTAATTGGACCCCGATCGTTTCGCTTTGGGTTCTTTAGAATGGTCTTTGAAGTATTTAAAATTAAACGTTTTAATGTAAAATGGAGAAAAGATTAAGGATCTCATTGTTTGTGGACAATGATTCTGTATAAATAGAGTCTTTTCCAAATTCGCTGATTCGCATGGCTTGCTGTATGCGGGCTTAGCACAAAATTAGTATTCTTTGCCATGTTCATTATTTGATTTGCATCAGAGTCTACTTGATATTAATATTACCTGATAGTAGTTAGTTTTATATTTATTAGTTTTATAGGACCGACGACATTATAAATGTAGCAGGAAGGCGCTGGATGCAGGCCGCCAACCGAGCAACATGGAAAGCATTGGGGGAGGCCTATGTTCAGCAGTGGACGTCCTATAGCTGAGTTGATGATGATGATGATGATGAGTAGTTAGTTTTACAGGGAATATAATGAAGAATCGAAGATTTTGTAAGAGCGCTCCTACACTAAAAGTTTCACTTCTAACTTATAGTGTAACGTTGAAAGTCTAACTAGGTAGGTCCTTTGGGAGATGTAACTGCCCTAAACGGTCTGTATATAGAAGATAAATTTACATTATTAGGAACTCCGCTTTAACAGGATAAACTCCGAAACAATTCAAATAAAAATGTTTCTCAAATGTTGCGGTTTCAGAGTTTGGCGGTTACAAGAAAAAGGTTAACAAATGTTTTGCATTGTTCGCGCTTTATCCTATAGTTAAAAATGTTAAAATGTTTTAAGTTAGCCTTTTTTTCATTGGAAATTTATATTTTAACTGGAGAGAATTTATTTTGAATCGGATATCCGTGTACAAATATTTTTAAAGTAAATTCTTTACATGTAGGTTTTGGATAAATATTAGGTACTATTGCTTGTGTTCATCGCGTAAACATTTGTCTATTACACGGAATTCGATATTTTTGTTGGCGCATTGTTCAAGTGCTTTTTTAAATAAATCACTTTATTATTTAAAAAATATATTATAACAAGTATGTATTTAGTAAAGTACAATTACAATATTAAGTAACGGCAAAGCTATTGTTATTTTTCGATCTCCTCGTCCAAGTGCTTACATTGTTAACAACATCGTAGATATTTAGAAGCCTTTGGAGTTTCTTCTTAATAGGACTAATCTTGTAATTTACGTACTCAACAACAAATTCACTTTCGTAATATTTCGACATTTCTTTTGCCAAACAATTCTCAATATTCATGATATCTTTAAGATATTTGACGACAAGTGTCGAATGATTGGACATTATATTCTTATTTATAAGGTTGAGTTTTGAATAGAACTCAACATACTTCAAACCAAGCTTATCATCGTTGAAAATGTCATCCAAATTACCAGAAATAGTAGTGTATGCCTTCAAAACTTCATACAGTTGTTTGCCGTCGAATTCGCATTCGGAGTTATCGAAATTATCGATGTCAATCACACATTTCAGACTTTGAATCATTTCTGTGCCTAGGTACTTATTGAAGAAGTCTTCCAAGAAGTCGCTGCCCTCATCAGTGGTAACACCTGATTTAAACTTTTGGATCACCATTAAATTCAGAATCAGACTGGGTATAGCGACAGGCAGAAGTTCGCACGGGGCATCCATGTGGCTATACCTGGACCAGCCAGTCAGAATTACGCCTCTGAAATTGTAAACTTGGCTTTCCCCTCCAAACTTGTAGTTGGATATCATGTTCATCCAACTGTAGGTATTCATGAAGCGGTTCCTAAGATCTGGGAAGGTGGCTGTTCTTCCATCGGCGCCTTTAAAGGCAGTAGAGATCCACAAGTGCTGGAACTTTTTATGGTATTTAAACAGGTTCGCGTGCGAGATTTGTATCTCGGTTCCGTAATCCCAACACACAGGCTGTACGTTCTCAAGACCCTCGATGTAGTCCCATTCGCCTGGCTTGATCCCCCTGAGCATGTCGTCCCATATGAGCAGTGTCGTATCGCTGTACTGGGATTTCATAACGTCGGATAGGGTTTTTACGTGATGTAGGAAGATATCCCTGGGAATGTAGAATAAAGTCAGCTTGATATATCTGTTTCGAACAGTCGTAAAAACGGGAACACTATAAAATTCAATGAGCAAAAAGCTTTGTATGTTGTTTTATGACAACTACGAAAAATACCTATTATAATAAACATGCAAGCAATTAAAATTTAAATAAACTAACTTGCGTTTTTTAATTGAGATTTCAGATATAAAAAAATAATAATGAAACTGTTTTTATTTTGCACGGGTTTACATTTCCACAAATTGAAATAGAGCACATATTTTACAACATAATGATTAAATTAGTAGCAATAATGGAAATAAGATAGGTTAGTTAGTTTACTTACATGTCAACCAGATCTCTCTTCAAGCAGTGCTGACATTTATTGATATGGAAAACCTCATCGCAACCGACGTGAATATACCTTAATGTTCGTATGGAATTGTGGAAATCCATTATCTGGAAGTTTAACAACAATATAAATTACTCATCATCATCATTATCATTTCAGCCATTGAACGTCCACTACTGAACATAGGCCTCCCCCAATGATTTCCACATCACTCGGTTGGTGGCGGGTTGGCGGCCTGCATCCAGCGCCATACTTATAAATAAATTACTTATTATGGGACATGTTATGGAACACAATTAGTAAGTTAATAAATTAAAGAATGAGGGGAATGGGTTTTATTTTCTATTGGGACATTTAAATTGGTAAAGAAAATCGGTTACATAGAAACCTTTAAATTATCAAATTATAAGCTATGTATTAGCAAAAAAATTCTCATCGCATTTTACATTCAAAAGTGTTGTTTTGAGGTATATTAAAGAAAAATCATACCTGTCCTATCATGTGCGCTAAGAACACCATGGTCTCCCGTTTGCTGGGACAAATGGAGTCAGGATATAGAACTTCTTCTCTCAAGTGTTTGAACTCTTCAAGTTTTAAAGCATATTCTAAATGTCCAAAGGTTTGTACTAGAGGGATGACTTCAATTCCCACTTTTAATGCTTTGTAGATAAAACTTTCTAGCTGAAATAAGTAAGAACTATGAGTCAAGTCAAGAAGACTCAAGGTCACCCAAAGGGCGATGGAGCGGGCTATGCTCGGAGTTTCCCTGCGCGATCGAATTAGAAATGAGGAGATCCGCAGGAGAACCAAAGTGACTGACATAGCTCGCAGAATTGCTAAAATCAAGTGGCAGTGGGCGGGGCATATAGCTCGTAGAGACGATGGCCGTAGGGGCAGAAAAGTTCTCGAGTGGCGACCACGGGCTGGAAGACGTAGCGTTGGCAGGCCTCCTACTAGGTGGACCGATGATCTGGTAAAGGTTGCGTGAAGAACCTGATTATAACGTCAGCTAATGGCAGCGTGTCTATAATAACTCTAGCGGTTAATTCAGTCAGTGCCTGAGGCATGGGAGCGGCACGGGAGCGGTGACATTGACATTTATGACGTGATAGAGCATACAAGTTTGAAGGAGATAAGTCTCGCTGTCGTGACGCTCCCATACCTCAGGAACTGACGGAATTAAGCGCTAGCGCTTAGAGGGAATTGTAGGTCTAGACCTATAATTCCCTCTAGTCTATCTACAGGGTGGAAACGATAAGTGATCTCACTCGATTATTTCTAAACTATACAAGATATCGATAAACTGGTTACTGATCCTGAAAGTGCTTCACGAGCTCTATCTAATAGTAATAATAATAAGTTACAAAATAAACTGGATCTATCCGAAAATTCAATGTTTCCAACTTCCATACTTCCATACTGCCACAGTCATGGCACTCATGTCTTGATAATATTATAGCAAGTAAAGCCTAGAATCAATGTTTTCCATGAATAATTTTAAATAAGAATGCAATTTACGAGTTCATTTTAAGTGTTTATTATTTAGTAAAAAAAAAATAACACTTTTAATATTGTGTGGCTGGCATACATTTAGTATGGAGGCTGAAAACATTGAATTTTCGGAGAGATCCAGTTAATTCTGTAACTATTTACTGATACCGTTAGAAAGAGCTTGTGAAGCACTTTCAGGATGAGTAACCAGTTTTTCGATATCTTGTGTAGTTTAGAAATAATCGAGTGAGATCACTTATCGTTTCCACCCTGTATAGTAGGCAAATGTTTTAGATTGGAATCATGAATAAACGTTCAAGATAAATTATCTTCGTTATGTAATGTATGTTTCTTTAGCACAAGCTTTCCTGTTTTCTGATTACGGATTTGCTGTGATAATTATTTGGAGCAAATAATTAGAGCATTCATAATTAGTTATTAATATACGAATACAAAAGCCTAAGTTCAGTAGTGCTTAAAATCTCGTAATTAAGATTTTAGTTTCAATTTTGTGTTAAGATAAATATTAATAAGCCAAAATATAGTAATTCAGTATCAAAATTAGAAGACCTTTTAACGCTTTCAAGCATTTGTAATATTCATTAAGTATTCAGTGCCTATCTTAATAAATTACTAGGCGAATTTTGTAACGTTTTATAGCTCACAGTTGTTTATTTTAAATCAAAAATTGTTCCAGTGGCCTTCATCAGTTTTATCTCAAGGTGAGCGGTAAGTACTTCAAAATGTAAGAACTAGATTTTCGAACCTTCACTGGTTGGGTTTCATGGGATGCCAATTGTAGATCCTGGTTATACAGGAGTTGTAGCGGTGAGAAAGAAAGCCCATCTGGTTGGAGTATAGGAAACAAAGCTCTATGGGGCACGGGTCTTCCAATACAAAAATATAATGTAGCCCACCCCCGTAAGACCTCTCACCTTTACACCCGTATTCACAAACGATGCTTGCTCAAGTAAAGCAGCAAATCGAACGTACAGCGTTGAATAGCTCTGTGATTGGTTCATGTGTGACCCTGTGCGTTCACGTGCACTGTGAGACCTCATAGTAATGTTTATGAATACGGGCGTTAGCCCCGTTTTATAATGTGTCAACGCGAAATTGTGAACTCCGTCAGTTTATAATATAACGCGTGAGATTGTAAACTAAAAGTGGGTTAGGTTAGGTTAGATTGTAATCGAACTACGTCAGTTTATAATCTGACGGAATTCACAATATTACGGTGACATGTGCATCTACAACCACAAGTTAAATGCGCACCTGGTTGGAATGCGACTCTCCCTCCCACACAGCCCCACACCCGTACCAGATCGTCGATGTGACGTCACGGCTGCCAGGTGTGCAGTTAACTTGATCGGGTTGTACGACTGACTGTGTCAGTCACAGTTCCAGCTACTCATTTTCGTTTTTTCTCTCGCTCTCATCAAATGGCGAGTCATTGCGATAAATCGAGACGACATGATCAGAAATTGGTAGCTGGAACTGTGGCTGATAGTACATTAACAGCTTACCTCTGGTTTCTTATAGCAGTTCTCAGCGCTTAAATTGGCCAGCTTCCCTTCATAAGGGAACATATCCTCATACTCCATCAGCAGACTGTTCACTCCATTCTCCTTCATCAAGGGCAGAAGAGACTCCAAGTATGACAGCTTCAAAGGCGTTCCCTTCAAGTCTACGTGCACCGTGACGTACGTCAAACTCACTGACATAGGAGTAGACTTGGTCTTTTGACCACTTTTGACGAACCACACTTCAAGAAGAATGTACGAGATGAATAAATACAAGCTGAGAATTGCTAGAGCCAGTAAGATGAATCTCATTCTCAATTTCCTTGCGTTATTCAGAAAGCAACGCATCTTTGATTCATTCATAAATCTTGATAGCTCTGACATTTTGGCGTTGAAAGTTGAACCTTGTCAATGCTTGTCTTATTTTCATGGTCAATACGTCAATACTCTTTGGCACAAAAAATCCAAGAAGTTTTTAGTCTGGTTAAAAAGTTGCTCGTATTTTTTAGCTTAAAATATGATACTTTTCAAAATCTTCCGCCTCTCTGGCCTTTGATAGTCATAATTTATTAACATAGGATTTCCTAATCGTTTTACTCATTGCTGTCTGAATTGGATGATCCTAATTCATTTTAATTCATCCCTGTCTTAGCATACATACGTTACTGTGTTTATTATGCTTTAAATTAAGTTCAGGTTAGGAGTGGATATTGATATTGTACAGTATATCCAAAACTGCATCTGCACTTTTAGGCTGAGGTGCACCACCTAACTTTGACCGTAACTTTGACGATAACCGGTGTTTTTGTATGGAGTTTGACAGACTTTTGACGTTTGTTAAAGTTGAATTAAGATGGTGCAATCCAGCCTGAGGATAACGCACACACATTCACCTGCTTAGTGATGTGAAAAAAGATCCAAGTGAAGTGGCTCTACCTATAAAAATATTCAGGTGTTAAGATGTGTGGTTAATGCAACTGATTTAGGTCTCATGGCACGAGTACCATGACCTTCATGGTTGTCTAGTATTTGCCAATAGAGAGAGATGGAGGGAGATCGTGCGGAGAGTTGTATCCGCCTCTACAACCGATGTGAACAACGCCTCAACGTGACCACGACCGCTCTGCCAAGAGCGTAACGAATAAGAAGAAGAAGTATTTGTCTATAGATATAAAAGCGGGAGGTCACTGACTTACTCACTCATCACGAAATCTCAGAAACTACAAGTTCTAGGAGTCTTAGATTTTTGAACGTTCCTTTTAGAATGTAGGTGCTCACTAAAGCGAGATAATACAAAATTCAACCCCAACGAAGTCGCGGGCGGCCACTAGTATGAAATAATCTGTGCTTTCAACACTACAATCACACCTATCTTAAATCCACTAACTGTACGACAATAAACTTTTATAATCTAGCACCGAGTATACACTTGTTCACTCTAAGCCTACTTGTGGACTGAATAAACGAACTAGTTGGAAGTGTGGAGCCTTTGTATACATATATGTTGTATATGTTTGTTTGAGTAATAGCTTTAGCACCAGTACGGCTTCTTGCGTCTTGTCTGGAGCAGATGTTATGTAATTCTTAGATCGTTCAAATGTGGAGGTTAGTATAGGTCAGTGAATTAGTTCACAAGACAAACTAAATTTATACTTACTCTAAATGTCTATCTTTATGTCTGTTTAAGATTTTGAATAGGTTGAAATTTTTGAATGATTGGTGGTTTCAAACTTTCAAAGAAAATAATTTGTTTTGCTTCTAGTAGGAAACTAAATTCTTTTAGTCGCGGACAAATTTCTTCACGGTACCATTTAATATAAAAAAAGGAGTTAACTTTAAAGTAATTTAAAATTTTGTTCAAATGACATTGGGAACTTTTTGCCCCACTTTTCGAAAAGTAGCGGACACAAACGAAACCTATCACAGATGATACATACTAATATCCAATGAATTTCCGTGCATTTCTTTTTTCTCTCTTATATGGGAATATTGAGAAAATAAAGTTTTAATATTTTATTTTATTTTACATTTAGGTAACATTTTTGACGACCTCCGTGGCGGAGAGGCGCACACACCGGTTTTCAAGGTGTGCCGGGCCCATCCTGAGGTCCCGGGTTCGATTCCCGGCCGGGACAATATAGAAAACTATATTTTCACATTGTCTCTGGTTTGGGTGTGTTGTGGTTCGTCGTTCCCGATTTCCATAACACAAATGCCTTAGCTACTTATTTTGGGTTGGAGTAATATATGAGATGTTGTCTAATATTAATTTAAGTATTTATAATATTTTATTTATTTATATTATTTTATTTATATTTTTTATTTATTTATATTATTTTATTTACTTTTATTGGTTACTCTGCAATGCCAAACAACATAACATGTAAAAATATCAAATCATTTTAGACAAATATATTTTCAACTTAGACTCGTCATATCTCAGAATTCCCATATCTCACAACATAGCGCTTTAAGTGAATATACCTACAAGTATAAAGCTTTGAAATAAAATACGTTTCATCTTTGTTCGCCGTGGGGCATTTTCTCATATTAAAGTTCCCAATGTCCTTTCCTTAAGTAAGATTGTCATTGTGAAGTGTTAACATCAGCTTTTCAGAGAATATCAGAAATACACGAAGATCGTGGTTAATTTGTGACGTAGGTTACTTAATAGGTAAGTAATTCTATGTTAATACTTACTAATCTACCACATGACATGGTTAATTCACTTTGTTCGTGACGTGCACGGAAAATGTGCCTAGAATTCACTAAATTATTTACTTACAAGAAACCTAACCACTCCTAACAGAACAAAAAAAATCATTAAATTAAAGAAATCAATCAATTGTAATAACTATCCCATATAACAAAGATCTCGATCCAAACAGCTAAGTCAACTGGGGTACCTACTATTACCTGTATAATCGAGGGAGGCAAGTTACCTGACAATCGATCATCGTACACAATAAAACAGTTAAGCTGAGGCGCAAACCGCTATAAATTATGAGCGGGAGCAATCAACAAGTCAGGCCTTTGAATGATCAATTCGGAATAGACGAGAGAGAACAGCCAGCTTCCTTTGGGATTAGTAACAAGATAATCTTCAAGGCAATCTATTTATGTACGTATGTACCACCTTAGACAGCATCTACACTCGTTTAGATAACTATTTTTTTTCGCAATAGCGAACAGCTAGGAACTGGAATTCGTTGCCTGCTGCTGTCTTTCCGCAACACTATAATCTGTGCCTTTTCAAGGCGAGAGTAAAAGGCACTTACAGGGTAGGTATGTACCATTGGGTGAACATGGCTCGGTTTCTAAATTGAGATTTTTATAGCTTGAGCGTGGAGCTAATCAAGTTCCTATGACTTTTCATATTAAATTCATCTTTGAGTAGAAGATGAATACGCTTGGACTTAAGAAAACCTTTAGGTGACAGGGTTTTGCAAGGAAATGTTGTTGTTGATCTATTCCATATGTAATAATATACATTCCGTACGTTTTCTAAGTTATATCATAAGGGCAGGATGCTAGGATACAAAAAATATTATTTGTAATTATGACCTGTCTGTATTCTCTCGACTTCATGTAAGTTTACTCAGGCCTTTGTGTATTGAAAACAATTTCAAATTTTCAACTAAGCCATTGAAATATAGACCTTCATCCAAGGCATGAGGAAGTATACGAGATACTAACTTAAGGGTACAGTTTCTGATAGTTTTGGGTTAAGTTTCTTCGACTGATTTATATTATTCATTGATCTGGCCGATGTATATTGCTTCAGGGAATTAAATTATTTTAAACTATGATGATTACATGGTTTGTTTATATACTGCTCGAGTTCTAGCAACAAAGAGTGGCAATGGCAGTAGCAACAAGGAGAGTTAATCTTACGTGATTTTTATTAGTAAAGTGTGACTTTATATCTTTGCTAATTATGCAGTGGTTACGCGACTTTGGTTAGGTGTTCGAATTCCGTTGGAGGCGAATATTCCTTTTTGTGTACAGAGTCAGTATACAAAGATAAAGTTTTAAATGAGTAGATTAATTTAACATAATGCTACTAATTTAATAAAAATATTAACATAAGCCTCGGATTCATGAATTGAGACTTACGTAAAAATATTTTTTTTTAAATTCTAAGCTTATAATGTATTTTTTCTTGCCAGACTTTTATTTTAATAATAGGTAATTATTTTTAACACGATTCTAATATCTAACAATCAGAGCAATTTAATTAAATGATGGAATGTTGTGATACACATTTTGAAATTAATATCGTGTATTTCTACAGATTCTACATCTCAGTAACGTATTTCTATATTCAGTGACATCAAGAGGCCCTTAGGCTGAGTTGCACCATCTTAATTTAACTTTAACAAACGTCAAAAATCTGTCAAACTCCATACAAAAAGCACCGGTTATCGTTATAGTTGCCGTCAAAATTAGGTGGTGCAACTCAGCCTTAGAATTTAATCAATCCTATATTAGGGTTTAATTCATGTCAGTATTACCAGTATTACCTACATTTACCATATTAATTCACTTTAACTGAGGATTTGATCAAACGATATTACATTCTACATTCACCAGCTGGTGTAGCGGATTCGAATTCCACTGGGAGCTAATGTTAGTGTCACGAGTAACAGTACCATACTATTCTAGTAAGTACACAACTAGTAAAGTAGTAGCAAGTATACCCAAGACTTAATAGTAAAACCAATCATTCGTTCGTTTGTTTCAGTCAAATGACGTCCACTGTTGGACAAAGGCCTCACCCAAGGATTTCCACAATGACCGGTCCTACGCTGCCCGCATCCAGGTACTTCCCGCGATCTTCACCACGATTTTGATCCACCTCGTGGGAGGCCTGCCCATTATATTTCGGCCCGTGGTTGCCACTCGAGAACTTATCTGCCCCAACGGTCATCAGCTCTACGAGCTAAAACAATATTCTTTTTAAGTTCATTGTTTAGCTTAACCATAACCATGACTGTTGTCGCGTGTCGTCTTTACCTAAAGTCACAAACTAGTTTTCATTTTCTTTAATACAAACTTCTCGGAAAAGACAAAGTACAGTCGACAGCGCAACAGTACATTGCACAATCGCATCTATTACTACTCACATAAAGATGCCACAGCGTGTTCTCGACGTGTTCTAGTCTGTACAAGAAAATTATAAGTAGAAAACTTTAAAACGATAACACTGGCCGCATAACTCCGCTAACTAGCCCTTTGTATAACTCGAGAACTGGCTCAACTATTCGGAGGTAATTGTACAAACAATTGAACAATTTGTATCGGACATCGCAGTCTGTTTGAGCATTCCGGTAATGGGAGATATCGGACTCCTCCATTGTTAGATTGTTACTAGTTTGGGAGGGAATTGGTATGCATGTAATAGAATAGGAGCTTAGAATACTGGTTGTTTAGATATTTGGAAGTTGCAATGAATATTTGGTTGGTTAAACGATCAGTTGAGCTGACGTGTGTAGCCATCTTAAAACTGACCGTGTGTGTGATCTTTAGTTGAAATTCATTGTACACTCTTAGCTTTGTAGGTATACACATACGTCAGTTTAACTAATTTAATTGATCGTGAATGACCAGCTTTACTTTAACAAGTAGATTTACTGCCATTCCATTGCTGTTAATCTACTTGAATAAGTCCAATTGCCCTAAAACTGGAAAAATACCTAGTGATTTTTGGCGTGTCCTACCCAAAAAATGAACCCATGACCTCCAAACTAAAAATTTTATAAATCTTTATCAAGGAGGTGTCCGGAGTTTATAATTACACTGAAAAACTAATTACATTTAAAAATGGTAGTGAATAGACGTTGAGACATAACTGAACATTGTATCGAACAAAATTACTGACAAAGAAAGAAGACAAGATAGTCTGTTAGTGATAGTATCTTAAAGAGTCTAGTATACTCTCCGGGTCCAAAATGGCGGAGGCTGTATTTAGCGGTGTCCGTAAAGCGGGCAGTAGCTCTTTTTTAACTCCGCACTCTATCGGGCGAGTTGAGTGTGGACTATCATTAGGGATGTACTGAGCCATGCTTATCGATACTACGAGAAGTTATTATTTGAGTATTTCTTTTTAATTTGCGATTTGGTGTAATTATGTCACAGACTTTGGTTTCATTCGTTGTTCAAACATGGAACCTCGACTGAAGTAGGTTTTGTGAAAGTCTAGATACCATAGTATCCCTAAACCTTAACCCCTCCGAGTAAGCTAAATATGCTTGTGTTAGGAAAACCCAATCTTACCATAGTCCTGCAGTCGACGACAATTTCACTAAATTAAGTGAAGATGCAGTCCAGGTTAAATGCCTATTTACTTTGTACCCTGAGGAGGTTTTGTCATATACTTTGCTTAAGGCAACAGCAAGCAACAAGTTTCCCCACTCTAGTGTATTTAAACTGTATTTATAGCTTCACAAATCACATTAAATCAAAGTATAGCCATGGTCTTAGCTTTCTAAAGAAATTTTCCTTCGCTTACTGGTTAACCAAACGAAAAAAGCGAATTCTAACAATCGAGCGGAAAGATCTGGGAACTGGGACATGGCTAGCCCTCAAATTTATAGCCCTTTTATTGGCTAAGAGAAATTGCCTTTTTATGGCTCGGGCAAATTTAAACTTGCGGATAAATAAGGTTGCTGTGTAGGTTTAATTCTTTTCCTGGATACAAATAGCGATGTGGGCTTTATTAAAAGTTCATAAATTGTTTTCACAACGTTTTACAGGAAAAAGGGGCTCGTTTTTAAAAGGAAAACTGTGGATATTAACTTACAAGAGCAATATTGTAATGGTCACAAGGCAAGTAAAAACGCTGAGTACACTTTGGATTCTAATCGCATTTCGAAATAATAATTGAATTTCCACTTAGTTTCTATTTAGAGGATGTTTAATGTATTTTTTGCAAGATTCGATGGTTGCCCCATAATGAATACTTACTTAAATAAATAATTTAGGGAACGGCGCCAGTTTCTGACAGCTGGACTAGTGTAGTGACAACACAAGCATTATTTTAGCGTATTAGTACAATTATTGTATAACTAGCTTTCCGCCCGCGGCTTCGCCCGCGTGGAATTTTGTCTGTCACAGAAAAACTTTATCGCGCGCGTCCCTGTTTCAAAAACCGGGATAAAAACTATCCTATGTTCTTTCCCGGGACTCAAACTATCTCTATGCCAAATTTCATCAAAATCGGTTGCGAGGTTTAAGCGGGAAAGCGTAACAGACAGACAGACAGACAGACAGACAGACAGACAGACAGACAGAGTTACTTTCGCATTTATAATATTATATAAGTTGGGATAATAAAAAATGTAAGAGCTAGTGCTGATCATGGATGTACTAATGTTTTTTTAATATTTTGGCAATGAATTAAACAATAATAACTAAGGCTGAGTTGCACCATCTTACTTTAACTTTGACAAACGTCAAAGGTCTGTCAAATTCCATACAAAAAATACCGGTTATCGTTAATGTTAAGGTTAAAATAAGGTGATGCAACTTTGCCTTAAAAAATAAAACAAGGGTAAACCGCTCCCACTTTAAACAAAGTCACTTATTAATTAAAAGTTCCCGCGGCCGAGCGGACTACACACTGTGGACTACAGCCGGGCAATGCCGCCTAATGAAGTGCAGCGAGTGGCTCCCGATGCGCGCCGCTAAATAATTTAAACGCTTTGCCCATAGACAAGTGTAGACCATAGACGCCGAAGACAATGTAAAGTAGGGTTTTTGAAACTGATTATAATCTAATAAAGAGAAATCTCTCCCACTTTACACAACCGACCGAGTGGACTACACAGTCGGGCAATGCCGTCTAATGAAGTGTAACGAGTGGCTCCCGATGCGCCCTGCTAAATAATTTAAACGCTTTTCCCATAGACAAGTGTAGACCATAGATACCATAGACCAATTTTAGCGACAATAACCCAATGTCCAACTGGCCAAATTGAAACGCGAGTTCGACGAGTGGATGCCGAAGACCATTCTAAAGTAAGTTTTTTGGAACTTATGACGCGTGGAAATAGTCATACCTATTTACAGACGACAGTGCCATCAGCTAAACACTGTGGCATTTTACATCGTTGCAATAGATGCTATTTTGCAACAAAAGCACGTTTACACAAATGCACTTAATAATATAAATTTTTCCAATGGGTGTGGGTGTCGGACTGGCCGATTCGAGATCCAAGATACGCGGATTCGAACCCAGTCGTTCGTTGTAGGTATAATGGTGAATTCACTCGTAAAACAAGCATAATTATATGTAGTTGGTTTAGCACTTAACGGAACTGCTAGTACTAATTTATTTACAGAAAAAAAAGTACATTCATGGAAATTTTATACTACACTAGGTACATTGCATTCATGTTTTCTGGTTTCGCGGAGTCTAAAATTGTTTAGTTCTCTGCAGATGTAGTTCAAAGTTTTTGATCACTTCAGACAGTAGGGATATTAAATTTAATTAACTTTGGCAATGTGCATACATTGTACTATTAGCATTTTGGTAATTAATTTATTACACACTCAAACACATTTAAGCTTTGATCTCGTTTAGACAAATTACATCGCTTCAGTTATTTATTTTACTAAACTACGCTTAGACAAAATTTAGCGTGGATACCTCACCGTTATCCACGCTAAATTTTGTCAGTGTGTGCGTGCGCGCCGCATACGTATTGGCGCGCTCACATACAAACCGCGCTCGGTGCGTTTCTATGAAGATGACCTACTCATTTGTATTTACTCTGCTACAGTCATCTGCATCAATATGTATAAAGTTTTCACAGACTGAATTTTGGGGCAAAGTAATAAGTTTCGATATTCATTATTGTTGAAATTATTATTGTATTTTACGCCCGTATTCACAAACGATGCTTGCATATAATAAGTGAAGCAGCAAATCGAATGCACAGCGTTGAATAGAGCTCTGTGATTGGTTCGTGTGTCACCCCGTGCGTCCCCGCGCACTGTGAGACCTCATAGTAATGTTTGTGAATACGGGCGTTAGTGGAACTGCCCATAGAAATGAGGGGCAGCACTCTACAGATGAGACCACATTATTTCCGTTGAAAAATCGCATTTATTACAAATAGCTAAGATACAGTATTTGTCTCGACGTGCCGGTCGACCGTACATCATATTTTACATAGAAAAATATGCTCTATTCGTGTGAAAGTCACAAAGTAGAAGCGCATTAAATTTTACTTGTGCAAGTTTCTCGACTTGCATTTACATTTAGATGGAATTTCTCAATGTTGTACTGGACTACTTCCTATACTTACCTACGACTCTACGACATCACTTGATGTAACGTGAATTATGTAATCATCTTTAGTTGCTGTTTATTTTATTGTGAACTTAAAAGGTAGCAGGAAGGCGCTGGATGCAGGCCGCTACCAACCGATCATCATAGAAATAAGTGGGGGAGATTCTGCAGTAGACGACCTATGCCTAAAATGATGATGATGATGATGATGATTATTACTTATACTTGCTATGTGTGAGTTATTTTTCTTTTTCTCTCTATCTGAGACGCTGGTGACATGCTTCATATCATCGTCATTCGTTCGTTTCAGCCAAAATATGTACTCTGCTGAACAAAGTCTCCCCAAAGGACTTCCACAACGACTGTTGCTGTGCTGCCCGCATCCAGGGAGCTTCCTGCAACTAATCTTGATCGATGGCCTACATAATGTTATCATGATTATTCTAAGTTGCAAAATCTTATTCTAACTTTGACAAACGTCAAAAATCAAACTCCATACAAAAAATCACCGGTTATTGTTATAGTTACGGTTAAAATTAGGTGGTGCAACTCAACCTAAGTCTGTCGAGCTGTTCACAAACAAAATGGAAATAAGGCCAAGCAACATCGCATAGAAGACACTCTCTCATTTTCAAGCTGAAACATAAACATCAGCTTGTACCGAGAAAGGCTTTTACGCCCCCAGCTTATTTACTTTCAGCAGGACCTGCCTTCAAGGCGCAAACAAGGACTTAGAAAGTTATTTCTCGGGTTTCGCTTGATATAAATAGGTACTTGAGAACATTATAAACATGGCAGGATAAGTTTCAATAAAAAAGATCAAGATGGTGTGGTTGATAGATGGACTGATAACGAAGTAATAGCCGAATATATATAATATGACAGCTACTGAATGGTGACTTTATGTTAATTTAATGTAAAAAAAACTTAAAGTTGACTGTGTCAGGGATGCTTAAACTTACTAAAATTAATAGAGCTAGACATTTCAGTGCCATTTAATAGATTGCGGAACTTGCGGACTCAAGGTATACAGGGTGTTAGGTAAATGGGTATTATATCAGCCGACACTAGCCCATGTTAACATATGCATATAAATGGTATGGTGAAGTCGGAAATTTGATATCATCATTTAATTTTTTTAAATGTTCATATTGTTCATACAAAATAAAATTTTTATAATAAGATTTGTATGAAAATTGAAACAATTAAAATTATGATATCAATTTTCTGACTTCAACATACCATTTATATGCATAAAATACTTACGTTAACATGAGCTAGTATCGGCTCATATACCCATTTACCTAACACTCTGTATAAGGTATCTTTTTCAAATACTGGAAATACAGATCTTCTAACTAAAGTAACTAACACACTTAAATCTAATATCCACAATGGTACATAGTGGCTCTGTTTAAATAAAAATAGTGCCCAATGAGGCGGAAATTACGTCTTACAACAATAAAAAGTACCTACTCGTAATGACTGAATTGAATTAGAGATCAAATCCGTTGCGATAGAAATGTTACTTAATTAATTGTTAGTTTAATGTAGGTATTAATATTGGATTAATGAGGATTAATTTTGCCAAACGATAGTCTATCAACTCAAACACTCGGCCAACTCACTCAAATTAAACTAAACTAGCTCCTAAGCCGGCTTGTTTATTCCAGAAGTTGGAAGTGCAGTTAATATCGTGTTGAAATGATTTACACAGCCTTTAAAGTTGAGTGAAACTACATGAAACTGTTTTACATAGTTGTTTATTTTAAAGTACCGCCATTTCACCTGATAGAGGTGTAAATGCACTTAAGTGTAGTAGCGTAAGTGCATTGAAAAACTAGGTTACTTATATAAATAGACTTGGTTATACTATTAGACCTAAAAGGGAGTACCAGAATGTTGAATTAATTTTTTTTGTATCAGACTAGTCTGAATAAAATAAAAATCTTCTTTATTATGATTATAGAAAAGACTCCATAGAAAAGTAAAACAGTTTTTTGAAATTTCGATGTTGTTACCATATAATAATGTTCAGTATAATTATGAAGACTAAAATTGACTCCTTTCAGATCGGGATAGGGTTTTCCAATTTAATTAAGAAAAAGAACTATTTAGAACAAAAAAATAGGCGGCTATCCTCTGCCCTTTTTTGCAAGTAAAGCCGCGTTAAAAAGGCTAGTTCCATTTAATAGCCAGTTCAAGTTAGGAAACCACTATTAATATCTCAGCGAGATGAGCTTCGCAGTCACAGCTCGTGTACCCAGCCACTAGCGGAGATGGACGTGGATTACCTTAACGCGAAGACACTTTCTCAAAGATGTGTGTTAAAAATTAACTATTTAAAGGCGGCTTTCCTTGCTTGCATGCAGATCAGATGCGCAGAAAAATCTTCGTTCGTTTCAAGCAAATGACGTCCATTGCTGGACAAAGGCCTCCCCAAAGGAATTCCACTACTACCGGTATCCGCATCCAGGTACTTCCTGCAACCTTCACCAGATCGTCGGTTCACCTAGTGGTGGCTGTGGGAGGCCAGTCCACACAACGTCTTCCTTCCTCCCGGAAAAGTGTAATTTCAATTGAATAGGTACTTGAAGTAGCAACCACTATTAATATCTCAGCGAGATGAGCTCAGCACTCATAGTTCGTGTATACCTAACCAGCCACCTAGCAGAGATGGACGTGGATTACCTTAACGCGAAGACACTTCCTCGAAAGGACTAAAAACCGTTTGCATTACAGGAACAGGACATACATGTTGGAAGGTAAAAAAACATGTACAATCAGCATAAGAATGAGTTTGAAGAAACTTCATAATCATCATCATTATTTCAGCCACTTATGACTTCCAAGTTGCTTGAAGATCAAAGAAACTTGTCCGCTTGTTATCGAATTTAACATTTTGTCATTTATTAGCAATACTAGTTGAACGCATTACGTTGGCTCAGTAAACACTCAATCATATTTTCTATCTGATTATAGAAAATATCTCGGATCTTTACTTTCTGATAATTCTGACAGAAAAACGTTGCGTGGGTGAAAAAACTTATAAGGTTTTCGTGTCTCTAGAATATCTAGTAGATAATTTTTACCGATACTATTATTATGTAAGGCCTTTAGACATTTTCCAAACTCTTGAGATTTGAGCACTCTTTTTTGTAAAGCTTGATTTTAAAGCCAGCATTTTCTGAATTTGGAATTTCTGAAACGTTCGCAGCACCGAATCAGTTTTTAAACCGTTTGAAACGCCGTGCCACCGTCAGATTTCAATCAACTGCAAAATTGTATTCGCGTTATACGAGAATTTCTCGGTTTGGTCAGCATTGTTCGTAGCTATTGTTGTGGTAGATAGATTTTTATTTGTGGGAAAGACTGAAATCATTGTGATAGTAAAGTCACTCTGAAATGTCTTTTTAATTTAATTTAATTTATTTATATTATTGGACCGACGATCTCGTAAAGGTCGCGGGAAGAGCCTGGATGCGGGCAGCGCAGGACCGTGCATTGTGGAAAACCTTGGAGGAGGCCTTTGTCCAGCAGTGGACGTCATTTGGCTGAAACGAACGAACGAACGAATTTATTTATTTAATGAGCAACATAAAAAGCTTACAGAAAACCCAAAGCTCTTACATGTTTAGTCACCACATCGATTAAAATAAAATTATATGCTTTTGTACAGGATAAATATGAGCGAGCCTTTAAAAATCAAGATTAAAATGAAAAATTAAATTGTAATATTTTTTATCTATTGTTTTGTGTTGCTGAAACGACAGATTAATATTATCCTTTGTCTTTCCTTGAGTCTCTGAGTAGGTAGATATGTCTATACTATTTTAATTTAAAACTGTTCAGTGATTTGAGAGTGAAAAGGTAACACGCGACTTGTTAGTCGAATAACAAGAATATGATAAATAAAGAAAGGTACAGCTCAGTGCATGAGTTTCATTATTTTTGGTGGTATTAAATGTGTGCTAATCCAACTCGCAAAAATATCATCCAGATACATATTTTATTATGAAGCATTTAGCAATGAGGGCTATCGTTTTAGCGCTCACCAGTTTGCGCCACTGTAGAGTAAGGTCCTGTCACTTGCTAGTAGCGAAGACAGTGGCACCAACTGGTGAGCGCGAAAGTGGTAGGAGGACTATCGCATTTGCACTCATCAAGATGGCGCCACTGTAGAGTAAGGTCCTGTCAATCGCCAGGGGTGCCAACTGTTAAGTATAAAAACGATAGCCCTCATTGCAAGAGTACCTACTTGCTGAAACATTCTATTACAGTCAAAATCAGAAAAACTGTCCTACTGTCTATTGACTAGTCCGGTCGCTAAGGAACGTGTCCACATTAATCATTATAAAAACCCCATCCAGATGTAGGCCTTACTTTAGGTATATGATGTACAACAGTGTGTAAATACCCTAAGCACCCAACATTCAATTTAGCCGTGATTAACCGGGCCACTCACTAGCCCGATTGCTGACGGGCAAACAGCGAGGTGTAACGTAGCTGACGTGTTTGCAGTTTGCACCGCCCGTGCAACATTGAATACGGTACACAGTCAGTACATACACTGCCTAAACGTTTGGCCAGTGTAGCTTAACGGGTATCGTTAGAGTAGAGGTAGAGACTACCTTTTCATATGTATAGGACACAAAGAAGGTTTAGCTAAAAGGAGTATAACGTAGCTGACGTGTTTGCAGTTTTCACAGCTCCGTGCAACATTGAATACGGTACACAGTAGTAGGTACACACCTACACACACTGCCTAAACGTTTGGTTAGTGTAGTCCAGTGATACTCTACCTTTTATATTGGCTACATAAACGGTCAAGCTAAAGAGTGTAACGTAGCTGACGTGTTGGCAGTACCAATGCACCGCTCCGAGCAACACTGAATACGGTAACCAGTAGATACACTATTACATACACTGCCTAAACGTTTGTTTCCAGCGGTTCATTTGATTTTTAACTGAAAATCTAAATATGACTAAATTCTTGCTTTAACTATAGCAAATAGCAATAAATATAGCAAATAGAAAAGGGAAAAAAAACTGAAAAACAAAGTCATTAAACAGGTTCAACTTGAAAGCAAATCCTTTTACAAAACGTTACATCTTTTCAGAACGAAACATGACACCAAAGAGTGATAAACTTACTTCCCTCATATAATAAAACTCGACATACGAGTACAATCTCGATTGTTCACGGCCAATCGTCCCTATATTTATAAGGAGTTCCCTCGGGAGTGCCGTGAGTGCCGACATTTTCAACGCTACATAGAACGCTATGTTTTCGTAATAACTCACAAAAATCACAATACCCCAGTATCTTTACACAGCCAAAAGAAATAAGACAGTCTTACGGTTATACACATGACGTCCTTTACGCGTCATCATCATCATCATCTCAGCCACAGGACTGAACACTAGGGAATGCAGAATCGGTTCTGGTTTGAGGAACCGGGCCTTCTCATAGTCCACGAACGCCAAGCATAGTGGCAAGTTATACTCCTCAGTCTTCTGTATAACCTGTCGCAGCGTAAGCGCACACAAAAATGTGCCAGTGATTTAAAAAAATCATAAGAAAAATGCTTAAAATATTTACATATCTCACAAAAAAAAAACAAAGTGCAATAAGTAACCTTTATTAGTAGCTAATCTGATATCTTTAGGTTCTCTAAACGTTCTCAATTTTCTTGTGACGACTCATGCCTAATACCTATAAAAGATTTTTTAGATAACTATGCAAAACCCGAAAGAACCGGGTTTTAAATTTTCTTGACCCGGTTCTTAAGCTGTCAAACAAACTCGGGTTTTCCCGGTTCTTTCGGTTCCGGGACTACCCGGGTACAAACCCAAACACATGCCTCCCCCAATGATTTCTAGATTGACCGGTCGGTAACGGCTTGCGCCCAGCGCCGTCAGTTACGAGTACTAGCACAAAATAGTACTTAAATAATTTTAACATTTTTGTATGTTGGGACGTGTAATATTAAAAATAAAAGTTGGTAGGACTAATAACAAATAGGGCTAATTGTCTGGGTTGGCTCTTCTAGTTATCATGTGACAAAAACTGGCCTAATGATGCGAAAATAACATTGCATTTGACAACATACATCATTTTATCTTGATTTTATCGCACAATCTTCACTTTTGGGTGTTCTTTCAGAAGGTAATTGACACTTTTGCTATTTCAAACCGTATTCTATACAATTACCAATTTTCGGATATAACATTTTTTTGAAACAAAAAAACATATTTCAGTCTTGCTTGTTCCATATATTATTATTATAATAATGTGATTTTTGTTTGCTTTGACAAATTCCCAAGCCTTAAGCTTGCTGCTAAGACAAGCATGCAAAGGCAAGTCTAATTATAACTAATGTAAATGAGTCACAAATGGACTGCTTTGCTCTGTTCCAAGAACGGCTCTTTGAGACGCGATGTTATTTTACTAAAGCTTCAATGATACATTCCTCCATTGAGCGATAAGTTAACAAGATCTCATTTATGTAAGACAATTCTAGTTGTCCTTAAAAGGCTTGTTAGTTTCGTAAAGGCTTTGTGTATTTTGTAAATTGGAACTCCGAATCGGTGGGTTATGTGAGACAATGTCATTTCTTAGCACATCTTATGACGTATGGTGAGTTGTCAGAAAATCAGCGATTGTCCTGTCAAAAACCTGACGTTGTTCTTCGAACCGTGGTCAGAAACCACAAGTTAAGTACGTATATGTCAACGTGAAATTGTAAACTCTGTCAGTTTATAAACGTAAACTAACAGTGGGTTAGGTTAGGTTAGATTGTAATTTAACTACGTTAGATTGTAATCTGACGGAATTCACAATTTTACGGTGACATATATACCTACCACTAGACAAGACTGTCCTGACTGGTTTCCAGAACAACGAGTATTTTTTATTCTCATTTAATATTCTTATCATCATTTCAGTCACATGACGTCCACTGCTGCCCTCCCCAATGATTTCCAGATAGGTTTGTAGCAGCCTGCATCCAGCGCCTTCCTGCTACCTTTATGAAGTTGTGTGACCACCTCATAGCTGGACGTCCCATAATGTATTTTGTAATCAATTTATTAAAAACCTTGCGATCAAGGTCTTCGGCGTAGCTCAACAAGCGTGGAAAACTGAATCGAATTTTCAGAAAATTAAAATAAAGCCAGTCTTCTTAATTAACCACAAACAATACGAAGTGCTATGTTTCCAATTAAAACAGTGTCTAGTAATTACTATCTTCCTTGGCCTGAGCTTTATCGTGGTGATATTATCAAATTAATTACTTCATGAAATTAAGGTTTTCAATTAATTCTCGCGGAAACTATCAAGAAAACAAAATGTGATTTGCGTAGGTAAGTACGGTTTACAGTTCAGCGAACTAGTAAAATGCCCTGCTCTACTATTATTAAGAAGTAGAAATCAGTAAGATATGCAGTTTAAACGTTTACAGTTACGAACGGTTACAGTTACAGTGACAAATTAGACTAGAGAATAGAGATTAGGTATTGTATTTTTTGTTAGACTAGACTATACAGTGTTTAAAATTTTATGTGATGTTTAGCTTTACCGTACCATATTTTAGCATACATACCTACATGCCGGTTCTACGAGCTATCTTTGGTGGAGTAGATCTTTTACGTATCACTTGGGTCAGTAATATTACCTATTACCCCAAGGCTAAATAATGTAACACTGATTATTTGGATAACTCGATTCTGGCTTTTTATCCAAAACGGAGAAGCTCTTTGATTAGATTTCCAACATTTTTGAAGTTTTATCATTTGAATTTAACACCTTGCTGTCTAGTCCCAAACTAAGTAAAGCTAGTATTATGTGTGCTAGATACGACTTTGGTTATCGGGACTTTGGAGGATTTTGGGATTTGGAATGTCGAGACTTCGAGACTTCCCAAACCGTAGAAACAGTGTGAGTTTACATCAAACGTTAAAAAAATACATTAAATGTATGACGGATTGTACAGCGCCCCTAGCGGAAACGACAAGGACTAAAATTTTCACACATTTTTTAACGCGTTCACTAGTGAGGACGTTTGAAGTAAACTCACACTCAGCCCACTGTATCAACACTAATTTGGGGACCCAAATGAAGTTTGTATTATTTTGTTACAGACGGAGGCCCCGCATCATCCAGCTAATATGGCGGTAGTTACACCCCTGCCTAGAATCACTAGAATCTTAACCGTAGGCTTGGATAAAGATTATCTGTAATTATAATAATAACCTTCCCTAATTGAGTTGTGAAACTACCCGACTTGGGATGATCACTGTTTTGATGACGAGAGGATGGAAGGCGAAGGTAGCTCAGTAATATTATAACTTCTTAATTTAATGTTTATACAGTTATGAATCTAAAACCTAATTCACGGCAACTTTTGTCTTGCCGTTGCTTTTTTGAAAGTATCGTTTTTGGTAAGTTAGATATTTCGTAAGTTCGGTTTTCGTGAGTTAGGTTTATGTGAGTTACTCGTAGGTTTTCGATAGTTTGGTTTTCGAACAGCTAGGTTTTCCTAAAAGAAGGTGCTCTATAAGTTAGATTTTGGAAATGTTAGGTTTTAATGAACTAGTACATATTAACAATAATTCACATATCTACATCTTATTTTCCTTAAAAATACTCTTTTTAATACATTAGACCTATGAGTGTTTTCTTTTTCCAGTAGATATTTGTCTATGATGCACTTTTGAAATGCGGTTCAGAAGTGCACGGCAAGTTTCAAATATTATGTAGGCAGTAGCAAAATGAGAAATGTGCATTCCTTTTGAATATTCCAGTGCACTTTGGGAGCAATCTTCTAGAATATTCGTAACAGCTTTCGGGAAGTTACTACACCTACATTTTAGTAACAATATTCAACTTTTGCAAACATCATCATCATCGCTAAACATTGCTCCACGATAGGAAAATTGAAAACTTCTTTCTATAATTTTAGGGTCCAGATTTCGCGGAAAATGTGCTAGATTATGTTTTTGGTGCCCTAAAACGATGCCCTAAGCAACTACATAATTTGCTTGTGGTTAATCCGGTACTGCAAATTCTGTTAAAATTATGTTTCCTGTGGTCTTGTTCTGACTAGGGGCTTTTGAATCAGCCTTTTCAGGCTTTTCAGCCATGGTTACAGACATGGTAATATAATTTTTGCACCAATTTTATTCAATACTAGCGGATCCCGTTTTACCTTCATAAGGGTGGAGTTTCGTAAAATTTGAGACTCCTAGCACTTGTAGTTTCTGAGATTTCATGATGAGTAAGTCAGTCAATCAGTGACCTTTCGCTTTTATAAATATGTATAGATGAGTTATACGAGTATTTGGTGTAGTATTTGGGATTGGGATGTACCTACATACAAATACATAATGGCCTCAAAAGAGCCTACTTAAAATGATGATATAATGTGAAATAGATAACGTTATCTACACGTGCAAAATAACGAGGGTTTCAACTCAAGGTTGTAAGTGTCTAGTTAGGTAAGGTACCCAAATCGGTTCAAATACCTAAGGGCACGACCTGTCGATAACAGACTTCTAAGTACATTACTAGACACGTGTTCATAAAACAATACTGACTGAGTTTCTTGCGTTGCTTCTCAGCACTGGCCCATTTATTGTACCGAAGCAGTGATAGGGTTAACACTGGGACGTGTAAAAGTGCTTTAAAAGCCTTCTTGAAAAAATAAAACAAGTTTTTATGAGATTTTGTTTAGAATGGTCCATGCATGGGCCAGCCAAAATATTGGTATGATTTGGGAGTACCTTTTACCTTTTCACAGGAGTAGCTTAAAATCATTAGGTAATGCCATTTCTAAATGGTCATTTTTGAATTCAACCATACCTCGTGAAATATTCGTCCAATACCTACAGAGTTTGTATTATTTACTAATCTGGCACTGCATAGAATTTTTGGCAATTTTTTTTTATGCATAACAAGGCAGGTATTTGACCACAATCGCACCTGATGTTAAGTGGGATGCAGTCTAGGATGGTACATATCTGCCCTGTAAGTGCTTATTCACTCTCGCCTTGAAGAGGCCCGGAATTATTGACTACCAAAGCGCAACTGTATCTAATCAATGGAAAATATCATCTTAATTCAGCAGCCTGTCTAGTAGCGCATAGACTTGTTTTCTTAATAATTATTGAGCACCCAAACCGCAGCCCAACATCCGATAGTTGGGCCGAAGTACCCCAACTTACATCGACAGAACTCTTGTTGGGCCCATGTTCGAGCCAGAGGCAAGATACTTCTCGTTGAGTAACCAACGAACATTATTGGAAGTTCTCTTGGTTTGTTTCTTGGGCTTTACACTTTAAAACTTGCGAAGAAACGTGTATTTAATTTATAATATGAACGAACTAGCGAAGTAACTACGCATTTAAAGGTTCGACCAAGCCAACGCGTGCAGCAGCCTGCGTGCGCGATGGCGATCCTACTGATTTTTACTGATCGCCATCGCTATCGCGCACGTAGGCTGCAAGCGTTGGTTTGGCTGAACCTGAAGTTTGCTAGCATCGACTCCACATACAGAATGTCCCAAAATTAGCACGCCACACTGACAACGGAGGTCGCTGGGTCTAAGATTTGTGTAGGCAGTTCCGTAAGGCAAGAAGTTTTTTTTAATTTTGTATGTTTTATCTTGTTGTTCTAGCAAATATGGGATATGATATAAATATACCGAACCTTCTGCTAGTACAACTCGCACTTGACCGGTATTATTCGTTTAAATATGCCATCATCCTGGTACAGTTGGAAAAACATTAAAAGTGAATAATAAATAAATTATTTAAAAACAGTGGACTGCAATGCAACTAGCTGAAATCATGATTTAAATGATACAATTAGTAAAGTTTAATGGCTTCATCTTATAATTTAACCCATTAACCAAGTAATAATGGTTAATTGAATTCAGTCCCGTTAAATGATATGTAATGAAAAGGTAATATTAATAGCACCTCCCCAAATCCAGGAAATTAATTATTGCACAAATATCGTCTTATGAAGCCTTATAACAGGTTCATTCGAAGCCTTTTCATCTATAAAGGTACTTAAGAGTATGTTCGGATGATGAGCGTTAATCGTAGGTTTAATAATTACCTTAATATCATGGAACGCGGGTTATGTTTGGATTGGAATTACGAGAATTTAATACAAAGCATACCTGTGTAGGTACTCTGAAGATTTAAAAAATAATTGAAAGCGTAATATGTTTTAAGATTAAGCGTTTCGATGACTCTTTTATGATGCGAACACTATAATCCGGGCCTTTTCAAGGCGAGAATAATAGGCACTTACAGGGCAGATATGTACCATCCTAGACTGCATCTTACTTAACACCAGGTACGATTGCGGTCAAATACCTGACTTGTGCTGTATAAAAAAACTGAAAAAAAAAGTATTTTATTGTGATTACAAGTCTCAATAAAATAAAAGCAATTTTATATCATCAGGACATATTAGGCTCTACTGAGGCAGCATTATCATCTCTATTTTACCAGAGAATTCGGCCTACACTCCCCACGGTGCTGGCCAGACGTTTTGGGAAGACCCTGTGTTCGCTTATTTGTCCCGCCTTCTACATCTCCGGGAAAAAGAGGGTCCCATTTTCTACTCTGCCTGGCTGTATCTGGTGCTCTGAATACTTTTGCACCCGGCTGTACACGAAAACCGCGTAGACAGTTGCAGTCGCGATTTAAATTCAGCGGATGCAGCGCTGAAAATTAATTTACAGCTGTAGACGCGATGTATTTTTAAAGTGTACATTTGTGCTGTAAAGATGCGTTTATATTGGCTTCAGATTTTAATGAGACAATGATATTAATACAAGAAAGAAAGAAAGAAAGATACATTTATTACAATGGACATCACACAAATACAGGCAACTACATAGACATGACAGTGGCACATAATAATGGAACAAGAAAAAAAAAAGTAAAAACAAGAGTAAACTGAGCAGTGCACTCACCAACAAGATGCCCACTGCAACGGGACCCCACTAATAATATGCCGTGGCCCACGGTGACGAAGGCCACGGCGCTGGTTTTCAGTGTGCCCCATGCCGAGTGAGGGTCACGGACCATTGGTAAACCAACGTTACAAGTACAACGGACCAGTATGACTGCGACTTGTTATTTACTATTTTAATACGCACGGCTTTTGCATTTCCTAGGACAGGGTTATTTGGGAAACGGATTGTAATAGAAAATACGAAAATTTTGAAGGATTTTCGGAAAATCGTGTAAGCTAAAGGAAAATATTGTGGCAAAATTGTATAGTCTGATATATGGTTGATTAAACGTGTCATATTTGATGGTTGTTTAATATTTATAAGATTGTTATTTTAAGCATGGATGGATATTACGAGTAAGTATCATGAATGCAGCCTTACAGTATTTTCGCTGCATTATTATTTCGCAATGTGATTGTGCAACTTTCAGTGAGTTTCAGTGGACTGTCCTCGCATACAAGATGTTATTATAACGATAAATTTCGCAAATAAGTAGGTATTTTGGAGCTTCAGCCGGTGCATGCTGAAATGAAAAATGTTTTGTGTTGATCCATTTTAAAACTTTTTCTTTTTATTACTTTTAGCTAGAATATCTATTTATGTTTGTCAGCACATCATAATGCATGACGCATTGGTATTTCCAATGCTTATTTACTTAGTTGAAATAGTTACATTGTTTGAATTAAAATCCGTAACTCGTTCATTTAATATTATAATATATTGCATTTAGGTATTTTCTAAAAACACAGGTGCATATCATATTCATTTGCCTTTTCTATTAAAAAAGGAAAAAAGTTTTTTCATTTCATCCGTGCGGGTATTCCCTGGCACAGACAAGAAGTTTTTGCTAGCCCACAGATTACATCTGCCTCCACAGATTACATCTGGCTCCACAGGTTTCATTGCATTATTTAACCGTGCGGCCTGGATTCTGTGTGGCTGCCGGCAATTTGTGTTTTGGAGCACACAATCGAGTTTCGGCTGCGGTTCAGGTTTAACTTTTAAAGGTTGGTTAACGGAGTTATGTGGAGTCACAGTTTTGTTTGCTTATATCCGTACTCATCCATAGTAATAAGTATTATAAATGCGAAATTAACTGTCTGTTACTTTTTCACGAATAAACTACTGAACGATGAAATTAAAATTGATATAGAGGTATCAGCATGAAACTTAGGGAAAAACATGGGATATATTTTATTCCGCTTTTTGAAAGGGGACGCACATACATGCGATATGTCTTTCTTTGACAAACCGAGGCAAAAGTTACTTATTGAATAAAAAACTTAAAAAAAAATTGCTAATATTTAGACGCCAATTCTTTGGACGTATTTTTTATTCAAAACCAAAAATTTCAGTTTCTTAAAGAAATGTTCCTAAAAAACGTGTTAACTAACTTTGGTAATTAACTTAACATCTTCGATGATTAAAACTCTTGTTAAATTCTTACTCTATTTTATTTACTTCCAGTTTAAAACTTTCCAAGCTCTAGCTTGCAGATAACTTTGAAGAATGCCGTCATGAGCACTAATATTTTAAACTCCTTCGCTGCTGCAATCTTGAAAAGTACTATAATTTTCCATCCCAGTAAATCTTCTTATTGCCGCTTCATGGAATTTAAGTTGCTGTCTATATTTTTACTGTTTATTAAAAAACTAGCTTTTGCCTGTAGCTTTGTTTGCGTAGATTCAAGTTCGCTAGAGTCATCATCATCATTACTTAGTAGGGGAGAGTTCGGTATATTGTACCGCCGGGTAAATTGTACCACCCTCATATTTCGTAAAGTATTTATTGAATGTCTGTAATTGCAACACTCAGCGATACACAACTAAATTCAATTAATATCGGCCATTTGGTTTTTGCCGTGACAACGAACACGTGTGTTTTATTTTGATAAGTATTTTTTCATTGTTTTCAAGTAACTTTTGACAATGCATGTTTAGTTTGTAATTTTGTTAAATTTAATCACAGGGTGTTTCTAATATATTATTTAGAAGCGTAAATTAGTGTGGATTACAATTATTAGAAACATTTTTCGGTATTTATAAGCTATATTTTTTTACCGATTTTTTAAAAGCACTATCACCTAGTCGGCTAAATTGTACCACATCAAGTTGTATGGAACTTTACCAAAGGATTTTGATTTTTTTTTAGTTAATCATATTTTGAAGTTATAATAGCGTAGTTATGTTTGACTAACAATAAATGAAAGCAAAAGACTGGCAAAGTAGATTAGGTACAAGTGTGCGTTACGATAATTGGAATTACAAAACTTTTACTCAAAATCGTCATAACGTGTAAAACAATATCGATTGTCTATGTTATTAACTACTGTTCCTTTTCGTTACCTAATTTGTTAAGAATGTATCGTATAATATTTTGCCATAGTTTTTTTATAGGCTTGAAATTTATTGAAATCCAATTTAGTAACCCTGTGGTACAAATTATCGAACCGGTTGGCTAAATTGGACCGAAGCTCTGAACTCGTATTTTGTTGATTTGTGCTAAATATACAACAATTATGTTGATTAATACCTATGAAATAGTAAGTTGAATAATTTCTCTTTAATTATATACCATGAACATTAGCAAAAACAAAAGAAAACTATGTGTAAAATGGGATTGAAAAAAACTAGTCCAAATTACCGGACTCTCCCTTATTTAGTTACAAAACTGGCTGATGTGTGAGGTATTCTAACCTCCCAATAGACGAAGTTTTCAACACTATGCACCATTAAAAAATCACTTGTGTACTAACTTTTAATTAGTATTGGGCTTGGGGATGATTGGTGCAAGAAAATATTCAACCAATCATCATTATTTCAGCCACAGGATGTCCACTGCTGAACATAGGACTCCCCCAATGATTTCTAGATTGACTTGTTGGTAGTGGCCTGCATCCAGGGTCTATCCACTTTGATCACCTGGCTTTGATCACCCAAGTGATCAAAGTGGACTCCAAGCGACAATTTGGTGTCCTTTGATCACCAATGGATAAGATGACCTGGGTGATCAAAGCCAGGTGATCAAAGTGGAATAGACCGCATCCAGCGTCTTCCTGCTACCTTTATAAGACTCAACCAATCACTAATTCTTAAATCTATGCTTAATTCAGGTCGGGTTCATTATAACCTTAGTGATGTAAGTGAATGCTTTTACTACACTTGGAGGGGCAATTTGTGGCGATTACATCTAAAGGGGCTAGCGAACGATGGCTAATATTTAGGTATGACGGGGCCATAATTCCCCGCAATGCAGACAACTGCACATTGGTGGGGTTGGGTTAAGTAATAGGAAAGTAGTTTTAAAACGTTAGTTGTCGAGATTATTCGTCGGGATGGGTTGTGATAATAATTACACCTAATTAATAACCGCTTGATGCTAACATAGCAAACTTATAACTCGCAAAGTGATCAACACCGTAATTCACCGTATCAACTCGAGGTGGTCAGTATTCTTTGTATGAAGCTCCATACTGTAACGCTTATCTGCACCATAACGTAAATGCCTGCATGCACTTGATTTCACATCTCACACCTACTTAAATAGGGAACTCATTGAGCTGTTATGAATGAGAGCTAGCTACTATAGGTTTAGCGCTTAACTCAATCTGTGCCTGTGGTATGGTAGCAGCACGGGAGGGTGTTTTAAAGATGTCAAACGTCAGCGAGACTTCAGATTTTTATGCTCTGTCACGTCATAATAAGTCAATGTCAACGTTCCGCCCGCTCCTATACCTCAGGAACTGACTTAGCTAGCGCTAGACCTGTAGCTTGGCTCACGAGTGGGGGTCATCATCATCATCATCATTTCAGCCACAGGACGTCCACTGAACATAGGCCTCCCCCAATGACTTCTAAATCGCATGGTTGGTAGCGGCCTGCATCCAGCGCCTTCCTGCTACCTTTATCTGGTCGTCGGTCCACCTTGTGGGTGGACGTCCTAAGCTGCGTTTTCCGGTACGCGGCCTCCATTCCAGAACCTTGCTGCCCCATCGGCCGTCAGTTCTGCGTACTATGTGCCCTGCCCACTGCCACTTCAGCTTGCTAATCCGTCGGGCTGTGTGTCGACGAGGGTGCCAAGTGAATATTCGACCAAGAATAGCTTATGCCTTGGCACCCTCCCAATAGACTGTGATTGCCGGGTGCCGTGCCGACATAGACTTGTAATTTGCTTACATAACCAGCTTTTATTTGCTCGCTAACATATAATTTAGGCGTCATAATGTGAGCTCGTAATCTATGCTATTCGTAGTTCCTTTTGTTGTCCGATGTTTTCATGGATTTGAAAAGAAGGACCGAGAACTTTACTATTGTTATTTTACATAAAGTTAATATTCCTACAGAATAGAGCGGCAATCACGAGATGTCAAACGAAATCGATTTTGGATGATACTGGATGCCATTTGAGTATCAGTGGTCAGGATTATTTCACTGTTTTGTACCAATAATCAATTACTGAACCAGTCAGCAAGTATCTGAAGCACTATTTCTAATAAACTCAGAGTAAAAATTTTAGCGTGCCAATAAGTGCTAACGAACTGTCAAAATAGTTGCGAAAAACGGTTCTGTTTGACATGACAGCGACGGCATCACGCATCTCTTTTTTTATCACACAGTGTTGTTGCTAGTGACATTCGCTCGCTCAGTTCTTTCACGGTTCTTTGTTGCTCTATTCCGCTAGGTAGGTATATGAACTTTCTGTTATTTACTAATCTTACTACGTTAGCTCTTAAGAAATGTTTCTCTACTAATATTATGCAAAAGTAACATTGTCTGTCGCGCTTTCACACCTAAACCACTGATCCGATTTTGAAGAAAGGCATGGTGATAGTCCCGGGAAAGAACATACCTACGATAGTTTTATGCCAGCTTACGAAACAGGGACGCGCGCGTTAAAGTTTTTCTTTGACAGACAAAATTTCACGTGGGGGAAGCCGAGGGCAAAAGGTAGAGCTAATACTGCACAAATTACATCAAGAATCGAACTCAATTGAACCCCTAACTGGATTTTAAGGGCGTTGAACCCAAGAAAATACTCAGCTGTTGAGACCAGGTACTCCTATCTTTGCTATCGTATCATCTGTACGATCTCAACTCAATAAGTCATTGTCCCTTTATTCGATAAATATTGAAAGGGACTTCTTGGCGGGAAAGTGAAACGTCATGATATTTATTTATTTTTCTTTTGTTAACTTAATTTTTTGCTTAAAAGAATAATAGAAAGAATGGTGGCTTTATTATTGTTTTCGTGAAGGTTCCTCGAGAGGTCCTCGTGAGGTCTCAGTAAAAGCAATCTTTGTTTACTGCGACTTAGGGAAAAGGGAAGGAATATCGTTTACATTCATCAGTAATCATCACTAATTTAATCATTATTTGACTGTTTTTAATAAATAAATAAATCTTTGGACAAATTCACACAGCGCCAGCTAGCCCCAAAATTAGCACCTTATATGCTTGTGTTATGGGTGCTAGCTTAACGGATATACTACTTACTTTTTTTTAAATACACACATAATATACATATTAACACCCAGACCCGAGACATTATTTCAAAATTCATCAATCCCGAACCCGAATCAAACCCGGGACCTCTCGGCATAGTAGTCCAAATTATTTAAGATATGAAAAGTCTGATAAATCTGCAAAGCGCAAAAGGCCATTAAAAAGTATCCCTAATCAAAATATCCGTTTGTTTTAGGTTTTAGAAATCAAAGCCTAAATTCCCGTACAGCCAACTCTCCTAAAACCACGCTGTGGTTTGTGCGGTCATTCTATTCGAAAGCTGGAATGTTTTCAGATTTCAATAAACCAATATCGCCCGATCGGAATAGGTTTGCAGATTATAAAAACCTTTTTCAATGGATACTCGAGTCGATTGTAATTATTCGATTCGAGATAAGAGCCGTTTATCATGAAAACGAATGAATTAATCTCTCGCATTAACATTTAGGGTTGTCAAGCGAGTTCATTCATGTTGTATGTAGGTAAATATGTTTATAGCTACTACAGAAATTAAATAATGCCTATAGCGTTAGTAGGTAATAATTATGGCATTTTCGACTACCTCACTACACCATGGCTCGGCTAGCCTTTGATCTATGTTAGTAAATGAACCTAGTTTAAAGGCAAAGAGGTTGCTCATTTCGTCATATCACATATTTGCTTCTATAATATAATAGGACTGTGGTCTCACAGTCCGCATAACCAATCTAACGGTGAGGTATGTAAATTGTTAACAAACACAAATTAACAAACAAAAACATTAAAATCGACAACCCTAACTCGATTTGTTTCTGTTTTTTTTTCACTCGATGCAAATGGACTTAGGGGCCTTGTTAAATTATATGGATAATCGACTGAAACTGAAAAAATAAGACTTTTGAATAATGCAAGGCAAGTAGGTATTTTTCTACATAGTGTTGGTTTGATGATGATGGGTTGATATTTCGATAAAAATCACATAGGTCCAAACAAAACCAGTAATATACCAGCCCAAGCTTATTTCATTTTGTAAGCTTATACCAAACTTATTGGTCCCATTTCCGCCAGATCGTTATGGCAGCCATAAAATTATTATTAAAATATTAATTTTGGGTCGGCCTATAAAAGGCTGGACATTATTAAAAACAACAGTAGTAAAGCCAAGTTATCAGGCAACAGATTTAATTTTGGATTAATAATTAAACGCAGGCTGAATTTAATGAGGTTATTAATAGTTATTATATTGTAAAGTTATTAAAATTTGTGAACGTTAATTCATTTTCATACAGATTGTAGGTCTTTTCAACAACTCTATTATGTTATAGCTTACACACCACAATAGCACATGGATTATAGTTAGATATTTCAACATTTAGTCTAATATTCATTAACATAGACTTCTTGTCGTGTCTACAATAAACCTACACAGCCTCAGCCCAAAACTCCGCCACAAGAATGGCGTTTCGTATAATTAATCTTAGTTTTATTAGAAAGCTAAAGTTATAAAGCCTTTATGACATTGTAAAGTTTCATCAACATCCGTCAAGTAGTACTTACGTGAATCCATCCTTACAAACTTTCGCGTTTATAATGTAAGCAAAAAAGTATATACAGGGTGGAATTTTGTAATGCCACCTAAAGGGAAAGTACTCTTAATACTGTAGATAGAAAATTTTACTCAAAGAAAACATTCCTTTATTTTTGAAAAGAAATAGAACTGCATTCAAAGATTTCCAAAAATTTGCTTGCTACACCCGGGAATCGAACCAACTAAAATATGTAAAAAATTACAGCCTGTATTTGTATTGCATCGATCGCTAGGGTTAAGTATAAAAATGAAATCTCTCAAACAAACTTGATAAATGAAATGAAAGGAAACCATGAAATCTTAAATTATTGTAATTATTAACAGAAAATTGTATGGTATGGTGGTAAATTTTGAATACAGTTCTCTTTAAAAAATAAAGGAATGTTTTCTTTGAGTAAAATTGTCTATCTACAGTTAAGGGTACTTTCCATCTAGGTGGCATTACAAAATTCCACCCTGTATAGGTACCTACTCTTAGATGTTCAGTTTATTCTTTTCATTCTTTTATCTCCTCAGCCTTGGATAAACCATTTTCCTGGAACTCATTATAAGTTTTAACTGATTTCTCTTCGAGTGAAGGTGAGTGTTGTTGAATATTTAAGTATTTACATTATTGAAATATTTTGTTTTGAATAGGTATCCAGAGAAATACTCGTACAATGTTGCAAATATTTAAAGCGATTCTTGATAAAGTTTTTAGAAGAGCGAGCATCTAGACTAGAATAAATACAGGGTGAATTAAAATTACTTGATAAATAGAAGACATTCTCTGAATTTTAATCCATTAAAGTACCTGCTTACGGCTTTCATCACTAAGGGCCTCGTTCACCATCTCTGAGTAAAGTATCAAATCGAGTAGGCTACATACTCGTTGCTTACACCCGTATTCACAAACGATGCTTGCTTAAGTGAAGCAGCAAATCGAACGCACAGCGAGCGACTTTATTCACAAACATTACTATGAGGTCTCACTTTGCGCGTGAACCAATTAGAAGCGAATGACGTAGGTATAATAAACTTACTAGAAACTGTTGATTGAAGACGTAAAAATTAAGACGAAAAGTAATCAATTCGGTTTTAATCAAATTCTTTTACCTTAGAATCTTATGCAGGTATCAGATTGAAAGTTTACGAAATCCCAATAAAGTTGTTCAAAAGAAAAGATTTTTAATTTAACGTGTCGATCTCGTATCATACGAAAAGCTTAGGACTTGGTAGAGCTTTTAGAACTTTCTCGAACATTGATTAAAAATGTTACCTTAGGCTAATCCGCTGATCAAAAAGTTTCGTTCGATCCCTCTTATACTCGTAACTCCTTGTCAAATCGGATGGCAGGTGAAATATTGGGCTGGATTTACGGAAATGTCTTTTCCATTCATTCACATATTGGCTAAGAACTCATGGCGCGATTTTCACCCGCGCCCGCGGCGGTTGCGGGCCCGCAGCTTCTGTAGAATGCAGATACTTATGTAAACTAATGCACAAATTCACGACGCGGTTTTCGCCCGCAGCGGGCGCGGTTGTAATCGGGTCCCGCTCGGCGGTTTTCGCCCGCGCGATTTAGAGTAATAATATTACTGAGGTTAGGTAACCGATGGTGTCTTAGGCTTGGTTGCACCATCTTACTTTAACTTTGACAAACGTCAAAAATCTGTCTAACTCCATACAAAAAGCACCGGTTATCGTCATCATTACTGTCAAAGTAAGATGGTGCAACCCAAAACTATGAACTGCTTAAAAATACCAATGACGATGATAAAGAATTTGTTTACTTACATTGTAAAAAATGGCGCGTAACTATTTTTCGGGAACCGTGGCTGACCACAGATTAAACAGGGTATTATTTGAAATGAGGTTGAGTACAAACGACTGACCTTTGTGTATAAAATATTAACTGGCTGTTTTTGAGTTATTTTAATACGTATAAAACAAAATTAAGTTAGATTGTAAAGAAAAAAATTCAATAAACGGTTTTTTATTAACAATGTTAGCCCGTATGTGGGTTTACAGTTAGTTTTTCACAAAGAAGGTTAATATTTTTGTCAGTTTTTATCCATAAAACTATTTGCTGGTTCTTTTAAAAAAAATGAACATTAAAATATTTGTCTTGAGTAATAAATAACCTGAATACTTAGTCTAATAGCAAGTTAAAAGCCATTTAAGAGCAAGGGTGATGAAATGCTAACAATATTAAGGAATGCTTTGATATTAATTACATAGTATTTTAACAGACATTGTGACTAGACTAGAATATTATGTTACAGCATTTAGACAGGTGTTTGAAAATACCATTTAAACCACTTATTTAATTAAAATTACAATGCAAAACATCTGTCAGTTAATACAAAGAGCTATTGCAAGTCACGAAATTATGGCCGTACATAAATAACCCTAACTGATCCCTGCCACAAAATACATAGTAACAGAAGACAATCTGTATGTACTTCATTTTGCATACACGCACACAGCGGCACTCGCGCTCGCAGTGGTTTAGACTGGTTTGCGATTATTGGCGATATCGTGTCCGCGAGCGTTTCTATGTGTGCGTTGCCCGAACCGGTAGACCTAATTCTCTTATAAAACACTGGACACTTAACTTTCACATAAATTGCCTCATCTTTTTTAAATACATACAATTCATCACTTAGGCTGAGTTGCACCATCTTACTTTAACTTTGACAAACGTCAAAAATCTGTCAAACTACTTACAAAAAACACCGGTTATCGTCATAGTTACGGTCAAAGTTAGGTGGTGCAACTGAGCCTTAGTTAGCACATTAGCGCGCGGATCGTCCGCGCATCCCTCTAATCAGACGTTTCTGGTATTACATTGACATTACGTCAATGTCACTATGACAGCAGCTCATTGGTTATAACGATACCGTTATTTTAACGTTTCAGATTTTTCACAAAACAGTAGATTGTCTTCTGCTCCTATCTACTTTGTGTCCTTGCCCAGTGTCCTTTGTTAATTCAATTCAAAGATTAAGCTGTCAGAGGAACTCTGTTACTGAATCACTTAAACATTAAGGCCGGGTAACAGAGAAAATGGCGAAAATGAGGTTTTCATTTTTCATTTTTGAGGTACTAAACAGTAAAATAAAAGGCTAAGATTTTTTTTGGGCATAGTTGAGGATATTTTCTAGGGCTATTAACGGATGGAAACACGATTTGATGAAGTTGACTCGATAGAATAAATTCCCAAAGTTACCTCTATTCGTTTTCTAATTATGGTTTTATTTTTAAAATAAGCGATTTGAGATTCTGAATCTTTTACTAAACTAAAGTTCAGAAATAACTTGAGGGCTTTTAACGGATGAAATTTTTATATTGCGTCTTATTTAGTTACTATGTTAAAAAATGTGGAAAAAATCGCCCATGACGGCTTGGACAATCTCAATCAGTCGCGCGGTGGCGCTTACGGAGGACGGACGCGTGCCAGTTTTTTGGACGTGACAGTTCTCGATTTGTCAATATTTTTGACAATGATGACTTTGATGAGTCACAGTATAATAATACCAGTGTTACTGGAGAAAGCTAAAATTTTTGATAATTAAGAATTCTGAATTTTGTCTACCTATTGAAATTTAAATCGTTGGCATCCTTTTAAACTAAGACTCTACTCATGATACATTCCTCAAATATGAGACAAAACCAATGAGTTAAAATTACATTTTAATAGTACCTACATACAATCGTCTTCACTCTTTAGAAGAGCACACTGACACAAATAAATAATAAAAAATTAGGTCAGTGGGTCAAATATAGGGGCAGCTGCACGTCACTGAAAGATGATTCTGTTTACTCGGCATCTGGGCTGGAGAACATGAATCCTTGCTTACAGATGCAGATGTAAATAGAGTTATAATTGAACAAATTTTACATGAAATGTTTAACAGAACTCAGTTAAAAGACTTATACATGGAATACCAATAAGGTTGAAGAGGGAAAGCTACCTATTATAAACTAGCGGCCGCCCGCGACTTCGTTCGCGTGGACCTCGTTTTACCCCCGTTAGATATGATGTTTTACCTCATTTTACCCATGTTGATAGATGGCGTTTCACGGTTTCCCCCGAATGAATATTTACGAACGTCATACCGTAGTTTGTCCAGTGCTGTAGATTTTAACCAATGACGATAGATGGCGCTTTAAGACACGTCTTATTTATTTATTGAAATTTATTTGCCACATATCGTCATAATGTTAATCTGGGTTATTATAAACAATAATACTGTAAAGTTTCAACAAAATCCGTTCAGTAGTTTTTGCGTGAAAGAGTAACAAACATCCAGACATCCAGACATCATGACATCCAAACTTTCGCCTTTATAATATTAGTAGGATATTTCACAATCCAAACTAATATTTACTATTTAGCATTTACTTACAGTAAATATTAGTTTGGATCGTGAAATATTTAAAATAAAAAAAAGAATAAAACAAAATAGGGTTTCAAATTACCTATCTATAATCTAATATTATAAAGAGGTAAAGTTTGTGTGTTTGTATATTTGTTAAATTGTAAGGGGTAATCTCGGGATCTACTGAACTGATTTTAAAAAATCTTTCACCAATAGAAAGCCACATTATATATGAGTGTAATAATAGGTTATATAAAAACCAAAAAATTCCACGCTGGCGAAGCGGCGGGCGGAAAGCTAGTTTATTTATAATTATGTAAGAGCATAATTATTAAAGTCGAAGTCAAACATTCTTTATTTGTGTGGACCTATATTAACGAGACATTACAAGGCGTCAAATATTTCAAGAAAAAAATTAAAAACTATTATAAAGCTAAATTCGCACCCCCCCTGGAAGAAGTATGCAAGTCCACTTGTGCGATATTTTTTTTATTGCACTAAAAAATCGAGGAGGAGGTAATACATATTGTCAATTTTTTTCTTAATTTTTCTCTTAAAAATGAAGAAATTATGTACAAATATGTAAAATATTGCAACATTAAAATATCTAAATTTCCATAACAAAAACGAAGTAAATATATTTGCATTTAATTGTTTAATAAAGTTCCGTATGAATAATAGCATATTCATATTTACATACATCTTCCACGAAGACTTTAAAAAACATTTTCGCGTATCTATTGTTGCATACTTATTCTAGGATATTATTTGGTGGGTATCGTAGTGCAAGTTCAGTTGCGTAGTTTTTCCACGAAACTTTTGTGCACATTATGCTGGTAATTTTGTGCAAGTCTAGATGCCTAATTCTTCCACGAAGCTTTTATTCGCATTATAATATATAACAATTGATACGTTATTTTCTACGTTGATATCTTTGTGCAAGTCTAGTTGCTAATATTTTGCGAAGCTTTTGGCGATGTTGTATTTTAAACCGATATTGATACATTTATTTAGATGTAATTAAGTCATTAACAAAGTACAAATTAACTTAGTTTCAGTCATTTAAGTATCCAATCCACTACTTTTTGCACTAAATACCCCTGTAAGACTGTGTGTTTATCAAAAATTCGTCCCAATGATTACTTACCACGTGGTAAAATTATCGGTCTTTATGAGTACAAGATCCATTTTAAATTCTGTCTCTCTCTTCAGTGAATCGTTATCGTAGTTATCGTGATAAATTTTCATCTTTCCAGAGCCGCATGTGTTCATTTATCAGCTTACTAGCTTTCCGCCCGCGGCTTCGCCCGCGTGGAATTTTGTCTGTCACAGAAAAACTTTATCGCGCGCGTCCCTGTTTCAAAAACCGGGATAAAAACTATCCTATGTTCTTTCCCGGGACTCAAACTATCTCTATGCCAAATTTCATCAAAATCGGTTGCGAGGTTTAAGCGGGAAAGCGTAACAGACAGACAGACAGACAGAGTTACTTTCGCATTTATAATATTAGTTGGGATGTGTGTATTGCCAGCGTGACAAGGTATGTATCTATACGTCTTTTGGAGCAGTAAGCAACAATCGGTGTGTCCCCAATTATAGAATGACACAAGTTCATATGTATTTTAAGGATTATTGTAATCAAAAGGACATACTCGTAATGGTCAGACGTTTAAAAATGCAACAACCTGATACAAAACTGTTGCCATCTTTTCGTATGTAGGTACGATGAGCGAATACTGACTGTATTCTTTTCAGGTGGTACTTGATCGACCTTCCGCAGACCTCCACAGATTGTACTTGCCACTGGAATATAGTACAAAGTTCCTATCCTGGTTGCTTCACAGGTCCGGCCACTCTTCAACAAAGCGTATAAAAGCACCTATAAGTTTTGGACCAAATAAAAACTGTTCTTTTTTCTTTATAGGTTCAGCCAAACCAACGCAATCTCAAGCGATCAGCCGGCGTGCAGTGATAGCGATTAGACTTAGGGTTCGGCCAAACCAACGCGATCACAGCGCGATCAGCTGGCGTGCAGCGATGGCGACCAGACCTAAATGCATTGTTCGCCATCGCTACACGCCGGTTGATCGAGTGTGAACCTTATAGGATTTGGAAGTGATGTCACCAACGAGTTCAATGTGGGTAGCTTTTGTAGTCATGCAGACAATAAATATCACTATATTATAGGCTTCTATAGTTTTGTTCCCTTGGACATCAACATTTAAAAGGGTCCTTCAAAATCGTCTCCCTTGTTCATGAATTGTCTAGATTGAGATACTTGCTGTTATTATTATTGGTAAATCTACCATTATTTGTACTTTGGCAGTAGCATTCAATTTAGCACAATTGAAACATCTGTGCACGTATTTTCTCGCCAATGGTTTCGCCTTGATAATCCAAAATGTGGAGCTGTATCAGCTTTCTTATGAAATTATAGTATTAATTATTATAAACGTTTTCGAATTTCTCCACGACGCGGTTTGCAACAATAGATTTCCACCTATTCGTCTCTCCAGACAGCTAGGCGATCACAATAGAAAAACCTGTTCACAGTGTTCGAACATCTGTGAGGTTGGTATTCTTCACATTACTTCTTCTCATTTGCTTCATCCAGTTTACTCAAAGCACCACATAGCTCAAGACGTAGTAAAAAAAATAGTTTTTTGAGAGCACTTGAGTTTTTTAGCAATTAATTTCGTTTTAAATCCTTCATCTAGTTGATAGTGAACGGCTGCAGTTTATTGTACTCACAGAGGCATCGCTAAATTCATTGTATTGTATTTTTACTCGGCCTGCATCCAACGCCTTCCCGCTACCTTTATCAGGTCGTCGGACAACCTTGTGGATGGATGTCCTAACGCTGCGTTTTCCGGTACGTGGTGTCCGCTCCATAACCTTGCCTGCCCCATCGGCCGTCAGTTCTGCGTAAGTACTATGTGCTTCCAACCGCGCGATGTGGAAGTCATTGGGGGAGGCCTATGTTCAGCAGTGGACGTCCTGTGGCTGAAATGATGATGATGTATTTTTTCTCTCTATCTATAGATAGTATACCAACCTATATCTGTATTTTGTCAATGTGAATCAAATCCTGCCGTATCTTAATCCAATCTTTTTCTAATGAGTTACTTATCTTTCCATCCTTACTAGTTTTTTATCGGCCAAAGTTTTTTTTTAAACAAATAAATACTTTCTATTCTATTTCCATTAGAATCTTAGCCATGACTGTACTTAACGCTAAGCTCCAGCCAAGGGGATCAAAAAGTTTGATCAGATGTATCAGATAAAATGTTACGTTTCATGGTTGGTTTTGCAATTTGTGGTATATTCACATTGTATTGAAATCTGTGCTCAAATTCCATTCAATACCCAATGCTTGGACTGTTCCATCAAGGTTCATAAAACTACTTTAGCACTAGCTTATATTTTGTTGTCTTCTATTGACTTCATAAACTCAACGCAGAACTAGGTAGCAAAAGGTATTTGACCGCAATTGCATGTGATGTTAAGTGAGATGCAGTATAAGATGATAGATATCTACCTGTAAGTGCCTATAAGGTCCGGTATAGTGCTCAGGAGAGACAGCAGCAGGCAGCGACCTGTTCGCATTATAAAAGAGTTTATCGAAACGCTTAGTGCAAGCTGGTGGAATGTCGACAATGTAGGAATGATACGTTAACCAGCGTCTGATGATGGAAGGGGGCTGGTGGAATTAGGTCGAGTAATTCCTTCGCACATTCTCTGAAGTGTAACCTGGTGGATGGTCACATCATAATGTATTATTATCTGCTCTGTAAGTTCTCATTAAATTATAGCATTATAGCTTCAATTGACCAGTCCACTCCTGATAAAAGGTCGTTGATATAAAAATATTGTTTTATTATTTTATAAAAATCGGTACTCCGGTAATCCGAATCATTTTTTGTCACATAAATCTGAAGATCATCTTCATAATGTCATCTATGAAGCAAACACGTTTCGTCTCATTATAATATTTCTCGGGTTTTCTTGCAGCTGGGAACCTACAAGCAGTTCGTTATTCAGTGAAATATAAATCGAACCTTAACACAAAGCATCAAATATTATAATCGTTCGCGAGTTGTCTCCGTATTATTCCAGACGACCGCATGATGAGGTAAGTATTCTGTCAGTCTTGTTTCTTTTCCTTTTTCAGGTAGGTATCTCTTTTAATAAAAAAAATCTGTGTGTTCGTTAATATTTTTTCAGGTCTAGTGATTTCTGTAACTTCCTTTCTAATTGAACGGACCTGTGAGTGGTTATGTTTCTGGGTTTTTTAAGGGAAAGGAGGCAAACGAGCAAACGAATCACCTGATGGTAAGTGTTTACCCGCCGTCCATAGACACCCGCTCCTCGGTGAGTTACAGGTGCGTTGATTGTCTTTAAAGTATTAGAGTCTGCTCTTAAAGGTTTTAGATCGTATTGGTCCGCAAATACTGCAAACGGCAGTTCATTCCTCGGTTTGGTGTCTGCAAATGGTGATTGTGGATTTTCTGTTTTAAATGGTAAGTTTACAAAATATCTATCTACCGCTTCCGTAAAAAAAAATGTCCTGAAGCAGTGGTTGGGTTAATACTGGGGAGTGTAAAACTATAAAAGTGCTTTATAAAAGCCTTCTTGCAAAAATAAATGAGTTTTATGCCCGTTTTCACCATTAATCCCAAATTTTTAAGTGACCCCTATAAAAACAAAATTCCTGTTATGTATCACCATAGAGGTCACTTACAAATTAGGCATTGATGGTGAAAACGGGCATTAGTCCTTTTGATAGCTCGTCTCTCCCTAAAAATGCAATTTCCGAAAATTATAATATAGTTATGCAAAAATATTGTAACTTTTTGATTTTGAATAAAGCTATAATTTTAAATACTACCATAAGTAATGTAATTTTTCACAAGGTAAAAGTACGTTATCCTTTTTACGAATTTATTTCAATACGAATAGTTCGAGGAAAAACTACGTAAACTACACTTACACGTTGAATGCACGACTAAATCTGAACGCCAATAAGCGGTTATCTGCAATAATACCAAACAGCATGTATTCCTTTACATGTCAACAATGCAATATTCATAATTACAACAACAAGGTGTTAAATATGTTTCGCGGAATAAGTACGCAACGCTCTTTTTTAAGTTTTTCTCAAAACCTATTAAGTGTATTTTAAATATAAATACATAGGCCCCTCACAGACATTTTTAGCTATCTTTTGATGTATAACACATATTTTTAACAATGGTAATAAATTTTTAGGACAGTTTTTTTACGCTCCTGAAAAGTTGGCATTTTTCACTTGCGTACTTATTCCAGGAAGGGTGCGAATTTTGCTCTCATGGAGCCTTTACCTACTCTGACAAATTAAGACTTAGAGAAGAAACTAATAATAAAACTATTTAACTGTCCTGCAATGAAAAGCTTGATCGGGTACAACACCTCAAGTTATTTCAGAACTTGATTTCATTAAAAGACTCCGAATATCAAATCGGTTAGGTATCTAAAGTCAAACGATTCTGAAATGTCAAGTGGACTAATGAATAACCCATTAAGATAGTAGCGCCCTCCTGTCAATGACATACCTGGAACGATAGAGTTTTGAACAACTAATAAAAATGCTTTGTCCTAAATGACTGACGGATATCGTAGAGACCTGAAAGTTGGAAGGTGTGTTCTTTTTATGACGTAGACATCTCATAAGAAAAGATTTTCCGAAATGGGGTCATGAAATGAAGGGGGTGAAAAAAGGGGGCAAAGTTTGTATGGGACAAAGTGATTCCTTGGTTCAATCTACTTGAAATTTAGTTTAACAATACCTTAATATAATTCATGAAAGACGTGTGGAACGGGTAGAAAGGTAATTTTGGCAGTCATTTTCTTCGAAGTTGATATCAATACTACTTAGTGCCTTTGATTTAATTACTTTTTATTTTTACAAGTGTTTCAAAACTCCATTTCAGATTGTGTTCAATGTCAAGTGAAATCTCAAATTGAAATGTCTCAATCTCAATGAGGAGACTCTGTATTTATTCCTAGAATTCCCCAAACACCGTCAAATTACCCTTTCGAATTCAAGACAGTGCAGTTTCCCATCAGTCTGCTTCGTAATGACTATAAACAAAGCTCAAAGTCAAACTCTAGGGACCTCTGCTTAAACTCCCATGAGTGCACAGAGGTACGCAGGTAACCGCGTGTGATGCTCATAGCAATTTTCGATAGGTACAGAACCCCGTACATACGTCATACATATTATAGAAAGAAAACACCCAGACCAATACAAACAAATATATGTTTCTGCAATTTTTGTATGATATTTTTATTTATTAATAAACAAAGAGACTGAACAAAATTGATGCGTACCTATACTGATTAATGTTATTAACCACATGCAAAGCTTCGTGAATTGCAACAACTATAATTAAATTTATTATCCAAGCTCTAAATAATCGCTACTAAGAGTAACTTATCATAAAAAAAAATCCAATCGCTCAAGCTCCCAAGGGCCTACCGATAGGTCGGGTGACGTAATCTTGAAATTCTTTAAGCCGGCGCAGCACTTCCAGAAGGTCGGGCGACGCCACGGCCACTTTGAACCGTGTTTACTTCTGCAGTTATATTTTATATTTATTCGATTCTAGAATATATTCCCAAAAAGTCTGAAAGGTGTTTTAATTTGTATCACTTAGATATGATTTGTATTAGAAAGTGTTGTGAGTGTGACGCTTGAAGGGAAGGAAGTCAACCTAACCTAACCAACTGCGTATTTCTATACTGTGTAGCTGGAAATTGTGGCGGGAGCTCTTTGACGCGCTGTTTTCGGCGAAGAATTGCGCGCGCAGATTTTGACAGCGCGAAATACCTACTTTAGAAGAAATACCAAGCCTTAACATAGATTTGTAATCTTATCAAGTTAAATTATTAATTTATTCGGGTCAGGGTTATTGTCGCTGACAGGTAGGAATAATGGGAATGGGGGGCGTTTGAATCGTTTGATGTGGAAACTTTTTAGTTTTTGTAATTTGTAACCGATTTTATTCTTTCTTCAACAGTTATTCACTCCCGTATTCACAAACATTACTGTGAGGTCTCACAGTGCGCACAGGGTGACACACGAACCAATCACAGAGCTCTATTCAACGCTGTGCGTTCGATTTGCTGCTTCACTTAAGCAAACATCGTTGGTGAATAATACGGGTGTAAGTCATTAGGTATACTTTATGTCTCTACATAAAAATTTTGATGAGACAAATACATTTGAATACCAAATGGTGTTACGTAATCGCAAAAAAATTCACGATTTACTTATTGGTAATGCAAATTGGAAAATGTATTCTCTCTTTAATCTATGGCGGCCAATTTGTTCTGTTCCATTTTGCTTTGACTAATCTTAATTTGGTAAGTACCTACTCGTAGCAACTTCAAAAATATTACCTAACTCAACCAGATGGATTCTTTAGTGTAGTAACATTTAGGCGTACTTTATTTTGTAACTAATAAAAAGTATTTTTAATTTAGTTATTTTTGGTCACTATCGCATAAAATGAACTTCACAGAATAAAGCCGTTGCTTATTCTACCTTTAAAGGTATCATTTACGACTTTTGTCTGCGGTATCTGCCTCCAAAACGAATTCAGAGATTTACACGGTAAACAAAAAGATAAGAATGGGTTTTGTCTGTTTACTTTGTAAAATATTTATCATTAAAATTATGGTGGTTTTTGGTGTAGAAATGATTATGTAATAAAGTTCCAGTAACTGAGATAAGCTTGAAATAAAATTATGAGTTTAGCAAATAAGAAGTAGGAAACGTACTTTGTTAAAAAAACTACATAAGGTGATCTGGCGATTTTAATCTAAATAATATATAACTCAAAGGTGAATGACTGACTGACTGACATAGTGATCTATCAACGCACAGCCCAAACCACTGGACGTATCGGGCTGAAATTTGGCATGCAAGTAGATGTTATGACGTAGGCATCCGCTAAGAATTTTACGAAACTCCACCCCTAAGGGGGTAAAACGGGATCCACGCGTACGAAGTCGCGGGCGGCCGCTAGTATGTCTATTCTGCAAGATTAAAATGTCACTTCATTGTCGTTATGTGTAAAAATGTCCAAGGATATTTATTATGTTTCCCGCGTATTTTTTAATAAAACATCAACTTGCTGAACAAGTCTTTCTCGTTTTTTGACCCCATCTCAGATTTGATATCGCTATGAAACTCGGATCATAACGCTGAGAGGGTTAGCACTCCGACTCTAATCTTTGTTATGACGCTCACAGCACTATTGCATTTTAAATCCCTCATTTGGCTAGATCGGACGAAGGTCGACGAACTCCACAAATCTTATATTTAATAAAGTTTCAAGTATCAGCTCCACAGTTGCAGGGAGAATATTAAAAACTTTCTTTAGTCCTTTGACCTTTAAAGGTACCAAATAGAACGCTAGCCTGACGTCGCGCTATAATAGCGCTATAGCGGTAGAAATGTAGACAGTTTCATGTCAAATGTCAAAGCAGTACACAATTCTCTGTCGTGGCCTATGGTCCTAACGCCGGCGCTGTTTGACACATTAGTTAATATTCCTTCGGAATAGAGCAACCTTCGAGCAGTCAATCGAAACCAATTTTAGGATGTCACAGGACGTCATTTGTGTATCAGTTTTCAGGATTATTTCACTGTTTTGTACAACAATCAATCACTACACCAGTTACCACGTTTTTGAAGAATTTCTCATAAACATCTACGAAAAAAATCTGAAAAAATCTCAGAGCTCAAATTTTCAGCGCGCCAATGGGTGCTAACGAACTGTCAAATAGTTGCAAAACCGGTTAAGTTACGTCGCATCACGCATCTCTTTCTATCACACAATGTTGCTACTAGTAACATCTCGCTCGCTTAGTCCTTTGTTGCTATATGTATTTCGCTAGGTGTATTATCTACGCGAAACTATCCACATTCTACCAACACAATTCGGCGCTATAGCGTGTAGCGTTCTAGCGCGCTAGGTACGCATTCTGTTTGGCAAAACCCTTAGACCATTCCGGTTTTGTTCCAAGTATTTATTGCCTTCCCAATCACTGTCCTTGTCGTTACCCCAGAAATGTCGTGGACAACAATACAATAGATTGAGATTGTAAATCGACAAGGACTTCGATGTAGTCAACCCTTGTCAAGTTATAGGTGAATTTCTTTATTCTAGCTCGTCTTCAATTAAAGTTACTCGGCTCTTTTGTGCCTTGCGTAGGATTTTATATATTTCGAGGTTACTGTGGTTGTCAAACTGATAAAAATTCTGGATCAACGAGATTTTTATTAACTAACAACTAATGTCTGTTTTTTGTTTGAGAAAAAATCCTTGATTAAGTACCTCCACATGTTCCTATGGAAAAAGGCCTTTGATTGAGAGATTGAAAGAACTTACTTTAACCGTAACTATAACAATAGCCGGTGCTTTTTGTATGGAGTTTGACAGCTTCTTGACGTTTGTTAAAGCTAAAGTAAAATGGTGCATCTCAACCCTATAGGTTAAGTTATTAATTTTAGGTCGTACCACAACCTAAAAAAATTGCAAGTCATAAGCCTCCGGTGTTGTAGAGAAAAATAAAAATATAAAAACTGAATGAAAACGCTCCGCAGAATTGGCATAGGTTATTGAAGCGGGAATTCAGTTATTGCTTTTGTGCGAAACATATTTTAATTTCAAACATTGCCCTGGAAACCGAACGGGATAACTTTTAAGCCTTTTTGTAAGCTCTATAGTTGGTATTTTTCGATTGCAAATAATACAGGCACATAGTACGCAGAACTGACGGCCGATAGTACAGCAAGGTTCTGGAATGGGGCTGCGTACCGGAAAACGCAGCGCTGGATATCCACCCACAAGGTGGACCGATGACATCATATAGGTAGCAGGGAAGCGCTGGACGCAGGCCGCTACCAATTGATAAACATGGAAAGCATTGGGGAGGCCTATGTTCAGTGGACGTCCTATGGCTGAAATGATGATGATGATGAACATCATAGTCTTATTATCAGCTTATATTGTATAATTTTATAACTCTATGCCTTTATGTTGCACCATCTTATTTTATCTGTAACAAACGTCAAAAGTCTCAAACTCCATACAAAACACCGGTTAAAGTAATAGTTACGATTAAAGTAAAAGTGGTGCAACTCGGCCTACGAAGAAAAATATTTATTTTTGTTTTTACCGAATATCTGTTAACTGGGCCGTCAAAATTCTATGTACTCGTATTTGTCGTAGCAACAAGCTTAAAAGTTGACTACGATGATTGGGATACTAACTACGCCGTAGCTCAGCCTCGTAGTACCTACCAGCTACGAAATTTTAATTTAACACAAGACCGCAGTTTTACTCTCGTGTTTTACCAACATACGGCCGCTGTCGGGTTAACAACAAGGTTTCCGTGTTTTACGTTGTAGTTAGTTTGAAAAAATTAAGACTTTTTTTTCCAGAAAAACTCAGATTTTTTTTCTTAAAATTACATGTACCTAAGTCTCAAAATTATCACACAAGATGGTTTAAAACCTCTGTTTTTTCGTAGAAATTTTTTGATAATTTTTGTCATTATTATTTTGAATATTTCAGGCGGTCACTAGCGCCTGGGCGACCTTGTATTTTTGCACTGTGAAAGTTTGTGGTACTTATAAACATACGCATACTATAAGCAGTTAGCAAACGTTGAACTCAAAGTATTCGAAGTCACTTGCACGAGTAAGTAATCACTACTGAGCACTTGCTTTTTCGATGGCTCCTACGTATAAGGGCGAAACTGCCGCTTACGCCTTTTTCCAATTATTTAAGCAATGATTTCACTTTGCTCTAATCTATAACATCAGTAAGAAAAAAAATTTTTTTTTCCATTAGATACAAAATAAAATTTTAGGCAAATAGGCGTATGTGCAAAACTACGCCACGTATAAAGCCCAATCATACGATTCGTCAATCTATACGAGTAGTTGCTTACATAAACATATATTTTTTATAATCCAAATCTTAAATAAAGCCATGAAAATATTTAGCAAATTGTTTTATTTATAAATTATGACACATTATATAGTTATTTAATTTTTAGTGTTAAGAGTCGCATCTCAAACTAATTTGAAAATTATAAATAACTTGAAAAAATCGAACTGCCTAAGGCATCGTGGGTTCAATTCCCGCCTTAGGCAATTCGATTTTTTCAAGTTATTTATATTTTTTAAAAATATGACACATTATGTTAAAAGACCTAACTAAATCTCGAGCACAGTATATGGGCGTATTTGCGTTAAAACGTAAAACGGTACATTAAACGACTTTTTCTAACTGATTTATTATTGATATAGCACATGATAACAATTAAAATAATTACATGCATAAATAAAGAGAGTAATCGCTTAAAATATTATATTTACGTTGTCATTTAAGTCTCTTTACGTTGAACAATATACATGAAATTATAGAAATATGCCGACGTAAAAGGGCAATGCGTAAAATCTCAAAATATATAAGAAAAATATAAAAATTGATAACAGCAGTAGCAAAAGCATTACATGTTAAGGCTAAATGTGAAATTTCATTAAATTCGTTTTAGTAGGTCAGAAGATATGACCCAAAAATATGGTTCTGGCCACTAAAATGGCTCTCCTGTAAAATTTACTTTTTTCACTTACGCCAGTATACGTAGGAGCCATCGTTTTTACCAATTTACATCTCCCTCCCGGTATTAACCGATCACTGGCCTGCAGCAAATTCCCACTGAACTCTTAACCCTTAAAATGGAAATGCCCTAAATTCATCAATAAAGCAAACATCCCTAACATTTCGTTTGTTATCACAAACGCCTCGGGTCGGGGCAGACAGATTCCGGCAATAATCATCAACATAAATATTCCACGGCGGCCATTTAAATATGGCGGTCTTTTGGCCTCTAGTGTTTTTGAAATTGGGATGCAAAATATTTTTTATTATAATAAACAAAACTGCCAATCACTTCAAAAATTTATAGCGCGGGCGCCCATACCTCAAAATAGTTATTATCGCGCGCCCTATTGATTTTTGCACTTTAACTGTGGAAATATCATGACATGGATGCGAATTTTTCTATGAATAAAGTATAGTCCTCGCGTGCTATTGACGTAAAATAATAATTATGAAAAATTAATGAAGTCACTGATTCTATAAGATTTTAAACTTTGGCGTTCCATTTCAATTAAAATAGTAACTCATTAATAAAAGTCGCGTTAAGACCCGTGTCTTACTATTTTAGTCACTGATTCTATCTGAGTCACTCCTGAAAATTTGGCGATACCTTGCAATGTCGCAAAAATATATGTTAGGTACCTACTGGTGAGATTCAAATCCGCTATTGTTCCGGTACGCGGAAAAGTCATTATTTAATAAAACTTTAGATTTTGTTTAAACATCGATAATCGACAATCGACGCCTCGCATCCCTTTATTCTATTCGAATTGGGTCGCAAGCACTATCTCTATCAAAATCTCCGAACGGATATTTAAGCCCTTCGATGCTGCGGTATGTACACAGTCGTGACGTCACATCAAACTATGCGCATAAGTAATAACAACATGTTTTTGTTCTCCCAAATACTTATGTACAACAATGGTTAATTAGTATTAAAGTTAATATTTTTAAGTAAATTAATATCACTATGTTTTTTTTACAGAATATATATAAGTAGGTAATTAATTTGTGTTGCACAAAATACTAATAGCTAATAGTCCCGGTAACCCCTTTTCTCTTTATGATTGAGTCCGTCACAAATAGACCAGCGGCAGCGGAGTTCGAACCAGCGTTCCTATTCTCGCTTAGAAGTATTTTGTTTTGAACAATGAACGTCTTACCTTCATGCAAACCATGGACTTATTACAAAAAGTTAGTCACAGTTTGAACCCTGGTTTAAATTGACATTTAGTATGGAAATTATATTTTAAACCAGAGTTTTTCCCCGGTTTAGCTTTTTTGTATTAAGGCCCATTATGTTCAACATGGACATTATCTATGTCCAACAACTAACAAAGCAATATGCAGGTCAGCGAGCACGGGCCTAAATCCGGACACACACTGCAGTACACTGATTGCCCGGGAAATAGGCCCAATCAATTACTCAGCTCGGAAATTATCGTTTATCGCGATTGTGATTACGCTGCGTTTTCATGCTGCGATTCATTTCAGTTAAATGGTTAAGTGTGAGTAATACATAAAAGTGCTTATTTTATACAAAATATTTTTACATGTGCCGAATCATTTGCTAAAATAACCAATCAATTAGAAACAGTACTGAGAAACAGCGGAAGATTTAGAGATAATTATTAATAATAAATAAGTCTTATTTGTTTCAAAAATGTTGGTTGAAGAAGGAGTGGACTATTCAGCATTGGGCGTCCTATGGGTTAACTGATGATGATGATGAAAGATTTGGAGGACCTATAACATCGACTTAAAAAACGCAACATGTAAACGCGGCGTGATTCGAAGCGGGACATGTTGGAACGTTGCGTATTATGATAATTTATTGACAGATTCATAATGTAGGTACGCTAATACGCTATGTTGTATATGCGTAAAAATGATTTTGAATACAACTTTGACTATACTGGACTATTCCCACCTCTCGTTCCAACCGCTGCAACTCCTGCCGCCTATAAAATCCCAGCCAGTGAAGGTCAAGTTTGTCCCTGGGGAAAGTTTAACTGTCATTGGACCCAACCACAGATCACAGAAACTAAAGGGAGATGTGACAAAGGGGCGGGGCCGGTGTCGCAGCAATATGCCCAAAAACGGAATACATTGCTGCAGGCAGACGTCATAATGTAAAACAATTTACATTGCTTGCGTAGTAGGTACTAAAGATTATTCGAATGTTGAGTACTGATACCGCAGTGGATAATGAGTACATATTTTGATTACTTTGTGGGTGTCAATTTCTAATGCGACACTGAGTTTTGAACTCAGCGCATTCATTGGCATATCTCTATATCTCTATGGACCCAACACACAACTTCGACTTCGTCTATCAAATAACGCAACATGTAAACGGGGCGTGATTCGAAGCGGGACATGTTGGAACGTGGCGTATTGTGATAATTGACAGTAGCCATTTGAAATGTAAATCTGTTTAGCGTTTGAGTGATTCGAACGGGTTAAAGTTAAGCCGTCAGTGCGCTGTCAAAACGTTTGTTTTGTTCGGATTTGGACGCACATTTTGATGACATTCGTATACTACTGAATAAGTAAAAAAATGTAGTGTGTACCCGATGCCCTTGACCAAAGTAGGCAGGCATTGCCAAATTGTCTACATACAATTTAATACATTCGAATCAGAAATAAGGAGATCCGTAAACGAACTAAAGTTGCTGACATAGCCCGACCGATTAGCAAGCTGAAGTGGCAATGGGCAGGGCACATAGTACGCAGAACTGACAGCCGATGGGGCAGCAAGGTTCTGGAGTGGAGGCCGCGTACCGGAAAACTCAGCGTGGGACGTCCACCCACAAGGTAGGAGGAAGGACATCATAAAGGTAGGAGGAAGGCGCTGGACGCAGGCCGCTACCAACCGGGCAATATGGAAAGCATTGGGGGAGGCCTATGTTCGGCAGTCGACGTCCCATGGCTGAGATGATGATGATAATGAATTTGATACAAATCTGCGCCACACGTAGTTATAACATTATATCTCTGTATTATCTCAAATAAACTCATAATAATGTTACACTGTTGCTCACTCCTTTAGGATTTCCCTCGACATCATGCTAAGTAACAATTGCACTACCAAAGTAGACCTTATTCCGTTTGAAATAAGAGCGATGTTATTGGCAATATGTTACTCTCGATGTGCCGTGCTGTCACATAGTCGCTAAGGATCTTGAAACAGTAACCAATTGGCTAATGGCTCATTATTTCCCTAGGATCAATTTCCTCGTGTCTTTATGGTGGTGACGTCATTTAATGTGTTTCGGGTGGGATGGCCATGCTTCTTAAGTTACCGGATATTATTCTCTCACATGAAGTTGTCATTGCAACTCCTGTGAGAACTTAATAGCCAATCTATAGGTACTCGTAAGAAGGATAAATTGCCCAGAAAATTTTGTAAGTAATATGAAAAAAATACGCAAGCAACAAAACATTTAAAAGATCTATCAACAGAATATGACGCCTATGTTTTTTGTTTAAAGTGACCTTTTATATTTTATTAGATTTTTACGTGTGTTTTATTTTTTTAGCTTTATTAAAATTTTAAGGATGTATAAATAAAATAGGATGATTAGGTATTACTGTTAGGTATTACTGTTATGAAAGCCTCTTATGAAAACAAAGTTATTTATTTTATCTATGATACTAATGTTTGTTTCCAGTCGGGCTAGGATGCGCGCCGTGATAAACTTTATCGACGTCAAAATGTATGGGCAAAAAATCTAGGCCTACAGGAGGATTCGAATCTAAAACAATCGTCACTGCACAATGCCAATCACTGGCGTTGTTGTCCAGTATGTGAACCAAAAGCCGTTATATTTAGTTAAGTATACAAGATTTATTATTATATCCGAAAACAAAAACAATAATTGGTAACCCTAAGAAATTCCCTATTGTTGGTTCAGTTCTTAAACCCTTGAGTGTCCTTAGGACATCTCATCCTTATAAACCTTCTTCAATTGCATTACGGTCTATTTTCGTACAACTATATCTGACCCAAGAGTCCGGTCTAACATATACAATCTATACTCAATATTTTGCTATAGGAATAGAGTTCATTTTCGAATGGCTGTTTGTGTAACAAAAGTGTCAAGCCACGTTGACTCTGTACCTTTGGCATTGCCGCTCTTTTGATTGGAAATTGGAACTAAGATACACAATGGTTTTTTGTCTAATAACGTTAATGGATATTTGTTATTAATACGTTAACGAAATAATAATACAAGAACCTGGAGACTATTGTCATATTGTGCTATTGCTGAAAAAATGGCTATTTGCCAAAAGACGTGGCTAAAATTTGACTGCCAGAGAATGCCACATGGCATTAAGTTCGCCACTGTACAGTTTTATGTGCAAAAAGTATAAATAAATCTATACAATTAATTTTGTTTTTCTTATTCAATAATCAATTTATTCAAAAATTAATAATATTGAATTTGAACGTGTCATGATCACACAATCTAAAAAAAGCGTGATCTTATAATCACGAAATTCATCATAAATATTTTAAAAAGTGGCCAAAAAACAGCGTCAGATATTCGACTATCAGATCTGCGATAGTTGATCTGAAAGCGAGCGGAGTGGAATCACGAGAATTCATATCCGAGCTCATCACTCGCTGTTCAGTCGAGTCAGTTAAGACCCTTCTGATGGCAACCGTAACTAGTCTCGGCGGAGACTATAAAGTCCGGAAAAAATCAAATGATATCGCGAGCTAAAGGCGCACAGTGCCATCTATTGGAGTTGCTGCGTAAACTTATACACGCGTGCTATTGAATTTGAAGGTGAAATAATGTGAATGAAAACGTGTTATTATTTTGACATTACATTTAGGAATGACAATTTTTATGAACAGGAACACTTTTTACCAAAAAAATGGTGCCAAAAAATGTCATTAAATGTATGACGGATTGTACACAGCGCCCCTAGCGAAAACTTCAAGACCTAAAATTTTCATACATTTTTTTTACGCGCTCACTAGTTACGACATTTGATGTAATCTCACATTAAGCCCTCAGAATTGGCAGAAGAAATTTAGTCACCTTTGTCAGCTTCTATTTATTCAATAAAATATTATCTGAATTTTCCACAGATTTTCAATTCAACCAACGTAGCCGAACACTTCAGCGCTATCTACGAACGATGAATAATAAATTAATTATTTCTGAAAAAAATAAGAGATGTTAAACATTTTTCTCCTGGGCTCCTGGGCTAAAGAAAAGTTAATATTATACAGTGTGAGTCACGTTAAAGTGTACATATGAAAATAGATGAAACTAGACCTGTATTTATCGACAAAAAAGAGGTCCAAAAATTTTTGAGATTTTTTTTTAAATTTTTTATCGAATTTTTTTTCTTCCAATTTCTTATTGTAAAGAAAACTTAATAACTTTTAAACTAAGCGGTATATCCTGATAAAATAAAAACAGTAATAATGCTAAATAACAGGCGATACTAAAAAAATACATGAAATACACAAAAAAGGCCAACAAATAATAAAAAAATATACTTTTTGAAAAAAAATCTGCTTAAAAATTCGTGTTTTTTTTTTGTTATTTGATAAATTTCTCCAAAAAATGTCCCTATAACCGGTAGTTTTTATTACTTTGTATTATTCTCTATCGTATTACCTTCGTAAAACCAAAAATCGCATGTCTCTATCCCTATCACAACGTTTGCAATGATTGTTTGAACTAAGCCTCTCCGGGCGCGCCATTCAACGCTTCGTTAACAACGAAACTGAAAATGGCTCTAGATTTGTAATTTTGATAAAGACAAGTTAGATTTCAAATAAAAACAAAAGATTTCGAAGTAAAATAAGCATTTTAGTTAAAATTAAAATTGTCTCTACCTGTAGCGGAGAATAATGTTGTGGCAGGCCTTTGTTCAAACGATCATAACAAATGTTGTGATAGGGATAGAGACATGCGATTTTTGGTTTTACAAAGATAATACGATAGAGAATAATACAAAGTAATAAAAACCACCTGTAATACGGGCATTTTTTTGAGAAATTTATCAAATAACCAAAAAAATACGAATTTTTAAGCAGATTTTTTTCAAAAAGTCTCATTTTTTATTAATTTTTGGCATTTTCTGGGTATTTTATGTTATTTTTCAGTATCGCCTATTATTTAGCATTATTACTATTTTTATTTTATCAGGATATACCGCTTAGTTTAAAAGTTATTACGTTTTCTTTACAATAAGTAATTGGAAGAAAAAAAATTCTATAAAAAATTAAGAAAAAATCTCAAAAAATTTTTGACCTCTTTTTTGACGATAAAAATAGGTCTAGTTTTATCTATTTTCATATGTACACTTTAACGTGACTCACACAGTATTATGGCCATTAAGTTTACTCAATTTTCATTTTCCGTGTAACTTTTCGATTAACAACCAATTATTAGCCTAGGCGCAGACCACCGACTTTTAGTTAGCCGATAGTTAATCGGGCTGTTGAGAATCGGGCTCAACTATCGGCCAACTAATTTGGTGGTCTGCGCCTAGGCTTAATTTTTATACATAGTACTGGATATGGATTTATAAGACAAACCAAATAAAATGGACAAGTAATAACGTTAGTTAAAGCCTACTTAACGTAGAAAATATGTATAGCAAGCTTCTACATAAGAGAAAAGTTTAAAATGCAAGTTAGTATGTAATCCAGCCAGGCCACGGTAAAGTTTTCTTCCTAAAGATGACAAAAGCGTAGCAAGTAATAAAAAGAAATTTCATTACCCCGAGAAAAATGTTTTACATTGCAGTTTCAATTTTAAACTTAAACTAATCTCATTTGAATGCATCAAAGTTGGTACTTTTGTACTACGTGACATTTTTTTCCTTCATTCGAATTCTGGGTAGAAAAATAGGGAATGTGTTCGTAAATAATGTAATGTATCTGTAATAGTATTTTTATTACGTCTGGAATTTTATTCTAAACGTAGAATTCGGGAAACCTTAACCAGTTGGTTTAGCGTTTAGTTTGAAGAATATGAAAATTCCTACTATTACCTATTATTATTATTATTATTCAGAAAAAACTGTTGATTTTGAAATTTGAATTGAATTTGAATTTCATTTGATTTTGATGTTTGGTTAAAAATAAAGAGTTAGATAAGTATGGGTATATTTTCTCCATATATTGTAAAAAGTGCGGTATTGTGTAATATTTTAAGAAGGATATAAAAATATAGCGCCATTCGGTGTCAAAGTTACGAGAAGCATATTTTTAAACTTCGCCCACTACAAGGAGCGTTCAAACTAGAACACCCACATGTAATAAACAATTTGAATTTGAATTTGTAACTTTTACCTAGAGGCGAATATAACCTTTATTGGTTGGGTTTTTATGGCGGTCAAGCTGTAGATCCTGGCTACACAGGAGTTGGTGGTGGTGGGAACGAGAGGTGGGAATTAGAATTAGTCCCGTTAGTGGCAAATATTTTAAACTACGAACTATTATTTTATTGTATTTACTTCGTATTTCGTATCATACCATATTTAGTATGTTTTATTGTAGTCTGACTCTACTTTTCTCTCTGTCAAAATAATGCACCTCCTGTATCACGAGAATCTACAGTTTGGCCTCCAACTAGTGACTAACTGAAATACAACCAGTGAAAGAGTAGTCCTTGGGATAGCTTACTATCTTGGAACCGTATCGAACATCCCTTTCTTGATTCCGAAAATTACACGCGAACGCTTTAGTTCCTATCCTCCTTTACACACCAAGAAATATTACGCTCACAGGCGAAGGCGACAGCATCAAATGCAGCGGTTTCACAACGATGGAGAATTTTCCGTTGCGCTAAAGTTTGCGGAGTAACGGAACAACCATAGCGCGCAATTATAACGGAGATGAAAGAGTGTGATTGATGGTGGTTCGTTGTTTGTGGACTGTGGAGTGGTGATTAGTCACCTTTACCACAGTATATATTATTATATGAGCTAAATCTACTGTGCCTTTATTAAGTAGTGTGGAATGAGTTAGACTATTCAACACAGTTTGTGATCTTTACTACATTTGTGTCACAAAGTAGTGTTGTTTACAAGTCTTGCTTTACTATGGTGTTGTCCAGTCAACAATCGTTATTTATATAAATAAATAAATAATGATTGTTAAATAATGATGTCGTGCCCTGCGTGCCCAAATAACTGCACGCAGGAAAATTTAATGAAGGCTACTGACAACGCCACTCTTGTGGTGGAGTTTTGGGCTGACGCTGTATAGGTTTGTTGTCGACTCGACAAGAAGAAGAAGGTTCTATTGTAGGATTTTTAATAATCATGGTATAGTAAAGTATGTTCCTTTTTATCTCGCTTTTATTAGATCGACTTGTAACGAACGAAATAACTGACTATGTAATAGACGAAGATACAATATAGAATAACTAAAAGTGTAATATCTTAAAGAGCTATAGATCAAAACATATTTACATGCGCCTACCACGTGTCCACCCACGCGAGCAATCTATCAATGAGAAGGCAGTTGTGTTTGTGTCGAACAAAGGGTGGGTGAATTGGAACTATTTATGTAACAAAACTGCTATAGATATTGAAGCGCTTTTTTCCATTTTTAAGATAAGATAATTTATTTATTGCACAGAAACATGGTACAGTACATGGTTTAGAACTGTGTAACTGTAAAGTTACAGATTTGTGTGTGGTCATGGGTTCCCTACATGACATTCATTCTATTCGATGTAGCGACTTTGGATGTTCTTTGGGAACCCTGAGGCATTTGTTTAAAATACTTAGAACAGCAACTGTTTGTATACTTTGTAGTAGATGTTAACATTACTGATCAGACTATGGCCAGCTATTACCAGTAGCTGTGACAAACCATTGTTGCTATTATATCGCGGAATTACCACCGTTATCTACAAAGGCTATCGCTCCGTTACTCTGTCTGTAGTGGCCAGATTACTTATCTTAGTGAATACTAGGCGCGACGTATAGCAATCGAAATAAATGGTATTGTAGTCTATATTCATCATCCCCATATTTCAAACTATAATTTAAAATACCTATCAAAAAAGTTCTAGGAACTTGAACATGTTTTTTGTAATAATTACTAAAAATCCTAAATTATTATCAGTAATACTAATTAAAATTTTTAGAGGTTGTTTGAAGCCAAAAATAACTAAAATTCAACAAGTTCTCATTAAAAGTACAAAATTAAATTAATTCCACAAATTCTACAACATAATCTTATTATCTGTAAACTGTTAACTGTGGTCAAATACCTGCCTTGTCATGCATAAAAACATATTAAAATTAATAAAATATTAAATAGTGTAATCAAGTTTAAAACGACCCGATGTCAAATCAAATAGATGTATTGATAAATCAATCAAAATAATCCGATGTCGACTGGTATAAGTGTGCGTTTATCCTACAGATTAGCAATAAGTCGTGTAACTAGGTAGGCATTTGATAGTTTGCAGTGCAGCAATCGAATCGGATTGCAGACACAACGCTGACAGCTCAACTTAATTGAATACTTGCCATTTATGTTTGGTTATTATTTTTATTCTAGGGAGGTTTAAAATAGATCCTTAGAAAAATCAAGGTTATTTATTAATGAGCTAGCTATGTACTCGGAACGGAAGAATCAATAGACAATAAAAAAGTATTTGGCAAAGGCATATCGTGATTATTCCCACCTCTCCTGCAACAGTAGCAAGGATCTACAGCTTGACTGCCAATAAAAACCTAACCATATGGCAAAGGCATTAAGTGAATACCTCTTATTAAAAGGCAGCTGAATGAAAGTAAGTTATTTAGAGTCACCGCTTCATTATCGTAGGAATCCATTTAATTAAAGATTATACCTGTAATTGTAATAAACATGCTTGGTAAAGGTAAAGTCGCCATCACATCCGACTAAAAATTTGTTGCATAATCGTTATTATTACAACTACAGTTAACAGTTGGTTTCTGTAGAGTGTAAGAGAAATCGTCTTTCCGTTTAGTGTGTTCATCAATCAATGGAATTAGAACTTAGCCAAATAAATTATCCGTAGTCTGATAGATCCCAGAGCCTGGGACCCAGTCACGGAGCAATCTTCCTTATCTTTTATACAGTGTGAGTCACGTTAAAGTGTACATATGAAAATAGATGAAACTAGACCTATTTTTATCGACAAAAAAGAGGTCAAAAAATTTTTGAGATTTTTTTTAAATTTTTTATAGAATTTTTTTTCTTCCAATTACTTATTGCAAAGAAAACGTAATAACTTTTAAACTAAGCGGTATATCCTGATAAAATAAAAACAGTAATAATGCTAAATAACAGGCGATATTAAAAAAATACATAAAATACACAAAAAATGCCAATAAATAATAAAAAATGATACTTTTTGAAAAAAATCTGCTTCTAAATTAGTGTTTTTTTGGTTATTTGATAAATTTCTCCAAAAAATGCCCCTATAACCGGTGGTTTTTATTACTTTGTATTATTCTTTATCGTATTACCTTCGTAAAACCAAAAATCGCATGTCTCTATCCCTATCACAACGTTTGCAATGATCGTTTGAATTAAGCCTCTCCGGGCGCGCCATTCAACGCTTCGTTAACAACGAAACTGAAAATGGCTCTAGATTTGTAATTTTGATAAAGACAAGTTAGATTTCTAATAAAAACAAAAGATTTCAAAGTAAAATAAGCATTTTAGTTAAAATTAAAATTGTCTCTACCTGTTGAGGACAATAATGTTGTGGCCGGCCTTTGTTCAAACGATCACAGCAAATGTTGTGATAGGGATAGAGACATGCGATTTTTGGTTTTACAAAGATAATACGATAGAGAATAATACAAAGTAATAAAAACCACCTATTATATGGGCATTTTTTGGAGAAATTTATCAAATAACCAAAAAAACACGAATTTTTAAGCAGATTTTTTTCAAAAAGTATCCTTTTTTATTATTTGTTGGCATTTTTTGTGTATTTTATGTATTTTTTTAGTATCGCCTGTTATTTAGCATTATTACTGTTTTTATTTTATTAGGATATACCGCATAGTTTAAAAGTTATTACGTTTTCTTTACAATAAGTAATTGGAAGAAAAAAAATTCTATAAAAAATTAAAAAAAAATCTCAAAAAATTTTTGACCTCTTTTTTGTCGATAAAAATAGGTCTAGTTTCATCTATTTTCATATGTACACTTTAACGTGACTCACACTGTATAACTTATAACAGACTGATTAATGTTAAGACTATAATAACGGAATTGATTATGTAATTTATTAGGGTCATAGATAATGAAAACAAAGACTGTTTTCCCAAATCATGTTTATAGTAGGTATCATCATCATCATTTCAGCCATAGGACGTTCACTGCTGAATCTAAGCCTCCCCCAATGATTTCCACAATTTCCGGTTGGTATAGTAGGTGTACTTATTTACAATATATTTTAATAGGTTTCTTAATCCTTCTATTAAACTGTTTTAATCGAGTGTTGAAAATGTGTATTATTAAAAAACATAAACAAAACAATTTTAGGGATTTAAATGTTTTGCAAAAAAAAAAAAAACAGCTAATCTGTAAATAATTAGGGGAGGCCTATGTTCAGCAGTGGACATTATGTGCCTGAATTGATAGTCCATGTGTCACATTTTCAATATTCGCTTCGCTCTCTCTTCCAATATTCCAATATTTGTCTAATAAATCAGTCCATAATTGCCGGAAGAATATTGGATAGTGGAAAAAAGTCGAATCGGAAAAGTGGCAGGATTTTTGATAGTTAAACGGTTATTGAAGATAATAACCGTTTGAACCGTTGGACGTAGTAAAAAAGGTTTGATCGTTTTTTTCTGAAAGGGTTTGCTACTTAAAAAAAGGTAATGGAAAGTAAATAAAAATTAATAATGAATGCTTGGGTATGGCCGTGGTATTTTTTCAGTTTTTTTTGTGTTTTGCTTGAAAATATTTATGCGAAGTGTCAAGCATGTAATTCGCGTAAATAATAAAGTTATTAACTTAAATTCGTGTTTGAGATTCAATTGAGTTTCAAGTTTCACTTTTACAATAGGTAAGATTTCTAGATTAGAAACAATGACTGGCTATTTTTAAATGGTTTCTTAAGTTGCATGTAACTTCTAATTACACATAGATTTTAGTTTACTATTAGCATGGAATAATAATAAGTAATGTATTAGTATAATGTCACTTTGTCTGATATACAGGTTGTCTTTCAATAGATATTAATCAAAAATACGACCGTTACATTTGAGCTATGTTTTAATGAACGGAAAGGAGTTTATTATTAATCGCTTTGAAAAAATTACCCTTTCCCGAGAACTGTATAATTGGGGAAAATTAACGAGCCTCAACTTTTTATTAGACTTTTTAATGGCGTCTCCAGTGATGTAAAAATATCAGTTGGTACATCTTATCAATAAAACAGGAAAAATATTTGTTAATTAAAATAATAAATACCTGCTTTTGTTGTTATTTTAAATTATTTTTATTTACTTTGCTTAATACTCGTAATGAATACTACGTTGTAAAAACTGTTAGATGTTTTTTATAATAATTTTAAATGTTCGTTTTTTGATTGTATTGTAATCTTCTTAAGTGAAACTGGAAAAACTTAGATAATTCTCTAGTATTTCCGTCCAATAATATAGACTATTAATATAGTGAGATTTATTCATAAGTAACTTTTCATAGTTAGTGTCGTCACGGCTTAAATAATAAAATGTTATTTCACAGGTAGAAAAAGTCTCGATAAGTTCGTAAAAATTAAGCTAGTACAACACTCGGCTCAATCAATTTTTGTCGAGGTAAGTAAAATCCTGTAAAACACCCTTCTGGAGAGATTGTGATACAGAATAAACTCATTCATTAATAAAGAAACTTGAAAATATATTTTGCTACGTTGTAATTTTTATAGGGGAAATGTTGCATTTTTATCATCATCACCATCATCAGGCCATATAGTCTCCACTGCAGGATCATGACCCTTTCTAATGTACCAGAGGAAAATGGAGGATTTAGCCTTCACTCCCCACACAGGCCAGAAAACTGATAAATTATCAGTTGTATCTTATAGTTCATCATCATCATCATCATCATTTCAGCCACAGGACGTCCACTGCTGAACATAGGTCTACCCCAATGATTCCCCATTCCATATTAACCGATGGGTAGCAGTCTGCATCCAGCGTTTTTATGCTGCTTTTATTTATGAGGTCGTCGGTCCACCTTGTCACGGACGTCCCACTCTGCGTTTTTCCGTCAGTTCTGCGTACTATGTGCGCTGTCCATTGCCACTTCAGCTTGCTAATGCCTTGAGTTATGTCAGTGACTTCAGTTCGTTTACGGATCTCATTTCTGATTCGATCTCGTAAAGAAACACCGAGCATAGCCCTCTCTATAGAACGCTGTGCAACTTTAAGATTCTTTATAAGGCTTATGTAGTTATAATAAGTGCTATTTTTGCACCAAACATGTAAAGCTTGATGTGCTATCGACGGTACGTTTTCAGTTCAAAACTCTTCAACACGTCAACGGAAAACCAACACGATTTCGATTTCCGGGCGGCAACCGATAGAATCATTTAATCTCCTTTGGTATTTCTGTTAGGAAATGTTCCATTTTAAATTATATTTTATTTATGAAAAATTCAATTTTGTATTCAAAAATAATTTAATATATTTTTAGCGCATTTAGGCGCTTCTTAGTTTCATGTACCTAGGTACCTAACATAAACATATTTATTTACAATAACACTCAAAATTTTACGTAGTTAGCTGTGCTTCGATGCAATATTAACCTGTCAATCTGCATTAAGTACCGAATATTCGTTGCATGGTAATGAATTATACGTTTTATGTATTTTGTTTTGTTTAATAACTAAGTAGTAGTGCACGTAGGAACCGTGACAGAATTTATCAACAAACAACTTGTATAGTAAGTAGTAAGTCTACTCAAAAGTTATTGCTGAATATCAACCGCCAACATGAAAGTGATACTTTGACAGATCCCTTAAAGTTTATGATTTATGGCAAAGGAATATTCCATCCATCGTTGTGACGTCACTTAGGTACTTACCTACTTCGTTTATAGGTTTTCCAGATAGACATACGGAACAAAAACAAATGAAAATCGAGCAAGTAAAAAATATGGTTCATTTGTTTTTTCAACCCATTGTCTGTAGCTCAATATTAAATAACAATTGACAGTCGTATAGGTACAAGAGCTATAATATAATTCTATGAAACAAATGCACGTCAAAAAATACGATTTTCAATTGTTTCAAAGTGAATTCCTCAGTCAGCTTGCTATTTCGATATCAAATAAAAGATAACATCGGCGCGCTTGTATTTTCAGCCGGTTCGAGCTTGTTATTCTGGCTTGTTCCACTTTTGTCAGGAGCTACCAATTCGCTGTGAAATTGGATATATTTTAAACTGACTTTCCCTGTGGAAAGTTTCCATTTGATAAACTTTGACTGCCGCCACCCTGTATTTTGTAAATTGAGGCGCGAAAATGGGTACATTTTTTACAGGACAGATTTTTGTTTTCGAGGGAAGAAATCTGTTTGAAAAGTGGGTACAAACGGTGAATACTATAGGTAAGGTAAAGTTTTTGCCCGTTTAGCTTCGTGAATTTAAGTTTGTTCTAAATAATGTAATTTCAATTAGTATAGATAATGTCTAATAATGTAATTTCAACAACTATTACAGAGTTCAGTTGGTTATTCATCTAGTTCTAGGTAGCTCTATTCAAGTAGCTCTTTCACGCAAAAACTACTGGACTGATTTTTATCTAACTTTACGATGTTAGAGCTGTCAGAATCTCTACTAATATTATAAATGCGAATGTAAACGTCACGCCTAAACCACTGAACCGATTTGAGTCCCGGGAAAAGACATATGATAGTTCTTATCCCGGTTTTTGAAAAAGGGACGCGCGCGATAAAGATTTTCTGTGAAAGACAAAATTTCACGCAGGCGAAGCCGCGGGCAGAAGCTACTAGCTTCTCGGACTTACACGGGACTATTCCCACCTCTCGTTCCCACCGCTGCAACTCCTGTGTAGCCAAAAGCTAGTACGTAAAACATAATTAATTAGTTAAGCTAATTTCTACCAAAATCTACCTAGACAAAATAACAGTCAAAAACGTAGTAGGTACCTAGGTAAGAATAATATTCCAACCAGAAATAGGTACTTAAGTTATCAATAATTCGGGGATGGAGAAGTAATTAAGTACTTACTACCACAACAAGCAGTGAGTTGGTCTCGAATTAAAGATCAACATGGGCTTATTTACTTAGGCGCCGACAAAGGTGAATCCACCAATTTGATGATATGAAATGAAAAGGAAGCAAGACTTGAAGGCCAGCAGAACTCGATTTGAATTTTGGAATTCGAACTTAGAATCTTGTGGAATATGAACTTCAAACTTATTCGCGAATCTTGCGACTACGTTTTTCTTGTGAGGGAAGTACGGAGTTTTGTTTATTTTAAAAAGAGTTACAAGATAAGTTTCTAGTTTTTATTTTACTTTACACCAGCCAGTAAAAAAACATTCCTTATTTAGAATTTTTGATATATTAATTAAATACGTTTAAGGTTGATCTCAAAAGAGCGTTTTTTTGTTTATACTAGTTTATCTCCAGATTTAAAACTCCAATATTTAAAACTTTGAATGGCGGATAAGGCTAAAAGCTAACTAGTGTGTAAATAAAAATCTTTCTACCTGCATGTTGCTATAGCTCGTGTTTATGATAGTAACATATGAGCCCAATTCAACCACCAAACTAGGCAACCTTAAGAAGTAACTTAGTAATTTCTCGTCTTCTTTGTTTTATTTGTCTCTCTATAATTAAGGATAAGCCTTATAAATTAAAGTAAACAATAGCAGCTGCTCTGTTGTCGTTGTAACAATAAATCTAATTAGCTAAGGGTAAAACTTAAATGTTTATTACAAGAATCTTGATTAAAGTAATGCTTAATGTTTTTAGGAAAGCTAAGCCCGCGCCAAGCGTTTCAATAACTCTTTTATAATGCGAACAGCTAGGGACTGGAATTTGCTGCCTGCTGCTGTCTTTCCCGAACACTATAATCCGGGCCTTTTCAAGGTGAGAGTGAATAGGCACTTACAGGGCAGATATTATGTACCATCCTAGACTGCATCCCACTTAACATCAGGTGCGATTGCGGTCAAATACCTGCCTTGTTATGCATAAATAAGGAAGCTTTTTACAATTTTCAACGTACCTACTGCTATATGTGAAATTAAAGAATGTGGGCGTGAAAAGACGAATTTTTAGCGAAAAACAAGTTATTTTTGTTTCCATTTATTACTTTTTTATCTAAGACTGTTTATGGTAGCCATAGAAACTTTGTAGCTTCCATTCTATGTGGGAGGTTAATCGTGTTGAATAACGGAAAAGCGGTTTCAATTTATTTTTCTGATGATTGGTGACAGACTTATAAACTGCCATTGGCATTTGTAACAGTTCAATCGTGCTTGACGTGCTATCAAAATGATTGGCACATGCAATCCATGTTGATTCAAGCTTGCTATAAATCAACCAGAACCAAATTGGTAATCATTAATTTCTATAATTTGTGATGCTACTGATTATCGAACCCGGTTTAAGGTATAAATGAATTGAACTCGTGAAATAAAAGAAATTTTGACATTGTAATTACTAAAAGGTCAATCGATACATTTTTTATGGATTCGACGAAGCCCGAAACTTTAAAAAAAATCTTTGAAATTCTCTACGCTTTTGTGAAAAACCGTAACTGAAAAGGTTCAAAAGCCTGATTTTTCCGGTTAATAAAATTTTAACGTCAAATGAAATACATTTAGTTAAAATGCAACACAATGACGTTAAGGTAATAATAGCATTGTGACCCTTTGTGCGTGTAGTAGCTGACCTATTAATTTTCAGATGCGATATATTTTTTCAAAAAAAGTCTAGTCTAGTTAGTATCTACCGAGCAGATTATACTTATGTAAAGTAAATCATGATTTCAGCCACATGACGTCCACTGCTGAACATAAGCCTCTTCTAATGTTTCAATGTTTTCCATAATGACCGGTACGTAGCAGCATGTGTCTTACAAAAATAGGTAATACGAAATTGCGTAGTATAATAAACAAAGTAGTGACGTGCTAATGTCTATCTAGACTTATGGATAACTGGCGCCGCCCGCGACTTCATACGCGTGGATCCCGTTTTACCCCCTTAGGGGTGGATTTTCGTTAAATCCTTTCTTAGCGGATCCGTCCAGTGGTTTGGGCTGTGCGTTGATAGATCACTATGTCAGTCAGTCAGTCAGTCAGTCAGTCACCTTTGAGTTATATAATTTAGATGTGTTGTGATCATACCCATGATGGTAGGTGTTTAATAAAGTATGAAATTAAGGTATTAGGAAAATAAGATTAAGATAAAACTTTTAAGAAAATGTAAAAGAGTATAGTCAAGTAAGTAAAACACCAGAAGAAAAATTAATAGCTTTAGGACCTTTATAAATAAATCACTTTCATTTCGTAAATCTTTGACAAATCTAGACAGGATAAAAATTACAACGGACTCCGCTATAGGTGTCTCTATCTTTGATGGCATAAAGTTCAAATTATGCTAGAATATTTCAGTGTCATTCCACTAGGGTGACATCATACTTGGGCTTTTTTGGAGACATTTTATTTCCATTTTTTTAACTTTGCTGAACGCTTCGTTGACCCAGAGTGGTCAGAGAGTTGAATTCTGTCAACTCTAGTGTTTTGATAATATCACTTCATGCATTTTCCTAGTTTGGTAACGTTATTGCAGACTTGAATCAACATGATTGTCGGTAAAAATATGATTGTGTTTCAAAAATACACTTTTAAGCCGTTTATCGTGATTAAGTTAGTCTGACTCCTGAAGTGGTTTATAAAAATTAGGCAGTGACCACATCCATGATAGAAAAATATTGGAGGGTCGTTTGTAACTATGACTAAGTTTAAAAAAAAAACTGTTTATTGTAAATAAAGATAACCCACTATGACTTATAATTTTTCCTCCTTTTGTAAATTATAGAGGATGGTGCTCCTGCAGTGCAGACTAAATTATAACCTGATCACGATTAACATAATTCCCTGGATATTCCTGTAAGTTCCACTCGCTTGGTCACCCCACATTCGAAAGCCGGACGAGGGATTTTTTCAACTAATCAAAGTTGTAAGATCTACATTAATTTGGAGGGAGTGGGGATAAGAATCTCTTTGGGAATGTAATGGATGGAAAGCTAATTTGATTTGTATCACTTAGCGGCTGTATTTTTGTACGAAAACTTGTCAAAAATGGCAAAGAAATACTGAAAGATCCAGTGTTCCTTTGCCATATTCGAGCAGGTTAATTATTTAATTGTATTTGGAATTCTTGTCACTTACGGTAAGTAATACCTAGATAAGAAAAGCATAAATCTCGTTTTAACAAAATGCCGTCCTTTGTATAAAAAAAGCCCCATGGATTTCCACAATGACCGGTCCTGCGCTTCCCGCATGCAGGTGCTTCCCGTGACCTTCACCAGGTCGTCGTTCCACCGAGGCCTTTACACTAATTTAATTTACGTTACGTCCTTTACAGCGTAGGCGAAAGGCGTAGGTATCTATGTAATGAAACCTATATGTTGGTCAACCTTTCCTAAGAAACTGAGTTCTTCCCTTCCTGTTTATTAATTCACCACCCACACTAAAGTGTTTCAGATCCCGCATGTAACCAAAACACCTTCCCAAATTAAACTTTAACTACATCAAAGTTAAAACCAATCCTTTGTCACCGAAGCGTGCGCGTTAAGGACGTAGCACACTTATCAACCCGGAAAGGGAACCGTATCAACTCGAGACGGTCAGTATTCTTTTTAAGGAACTCCATACTGCAACGCCCACTTTATGCGCACCGTAATGTAAACGCCTCGTGGTTGACAGCGCGCGAAAGATGATGATAGCTCGCGAAAGGGATACGGTGTTGATCCCTTTCTAAGTTGATAAGTCTGCTATGACCTTTACTTAGAAACGTACAATTAACATGCTTTTGTTGAATAAATAATGCTCATGTAAACACGTTTGCGGTCGCGGACAGACGCGGTCTCTGCGGTCAGAGCATGTTGGAATGTATTTACGTTAATTTACGTCATAATTTTCCATCCATTTTACTTGCAAACCTTTGAACACTTATTTTTCATGAATACAAATAGTAATATTACAATGGCTGTATAATGGTATTTGAGTTACTGAATAAGGGTAAAAAGCTTTATTAAATCCGTTGAAAAAAATATTATCTTATTTTAGATTTTTATTCAAAACAGAGTATTCTTAATCATTACCTTTTTATTTAATTCCGTAACAGTTACTTGCTATTATAATATTTTAGTACTTAGCTGTGCCTTAAAATCTGTAATTCCCAAGTCCCCTTTACCAAACATCTGTCACTTAGTAGGTTTAATTTAAGGGACAGGGTAGTACTAATTCTGTAATTTATCATGAGTCTAATTGGTCGAGTAAATCATTAGGGATGATGCGGGGCAAACAGGCCGTTTGCTGTGGTCACTGTGCACACAGGACTTGTGGTTATGGGCTCACTGGCTGTAGCCCGCGGCGTTGACCTTTCCTGAAAATTGAATTTGTGTAACAGAGAATCTAGGTTTGGTTGTCCCTAATACATAATAGACTTACATTTTCGTTTGCAGGATGATTCTTTACGAGAAGAAATGAGGAGATCCGTGAACGAACTAAAGTCGCTGACATAGTCCGACGGATTAGTAAGATGAAGTGGCAATGGGCAGGGCACATAGTAAGCGAAACTGACGGCCGATGAGGCAGCTAGGTTTTGGAGTGGAGGCCGCTTACCGGAAAACGCAGCGTGTGACGTCCACCCACAAGGTGGAAGTAAAACATTTTTGTTACCTAGTGATTAATCTCAGAACAAATCGTCAGTTTTGACACATTTCCCATACTGAAACTGTCAATGTGCCAGTTATACCAGGCCCCCTAGACAAAACGCACTTTTTGATCGAATCGAAAATCGAATCCGTCAAAACTCCATACAAAAAAGGGGCTTTTCGACCACTTTTCGACTGGTTTGCGATTATAATTTGCACTTTGTCTAGACCCACAGGAGTTATTCTCGGATAAAGTTTGGTCGAATCGGGCCTTAGTCGGTTTATTTCTCCTCGACTCTGTTAATTTATTCCCTGTATCGTTGGAGAAGTACATAAGTACTTTGAATACGTCTCTGTTGTGCTTAAATAAGCAGCTTAAGGGAACTGCTTTAATTTCAAAGGAATAAGATAATAATATTATTATTATGTTAGACTGCAATTCGCTTAATATTATTGAATTGTAATGAAGACTACTTGTTGGAAAACTTGGTATTGTGCTGTAATGGTGGGTTAATTGATAACTTTACTAGGAAGCTTTCTGTGTCTTTTTAATGATCTCAAAGATTTATTTGTGTATCTTAAACCCGTATTTCAGCGTTCTTACAGTCAGAGTGATGTCGACTATTTTATTAATTTCACTGTATGTTAGAGTCCGGCAAGCGAAAGGTTGTGGATTCAAGTCCCACTAGAGACAGATTGTTAAAATTAGTTTTTAACATTTTGAATGAGGTTGGTTGGAACCGTAACACCTTTCCTTCAATAGCTTGTATTACCAATACGAATATCCCAAGAGCATTTATTCTGAGAGCAAGTTTCAAAAAGCAATTTGGTCCTCCAACCGACCACATTTCAACTGCACGACCGCGCAAAGAGAATTTCTTCGCCCACAAGATGGTTTCAAACGGACAAACAGAGTGATGGGGTTAGGCTCTCAGCATACGTTGCAACTGTATCATGGGACATATTGAAGATTCGAGAAACGCTAGTTTGAACTTCAATATCCGACGACCGGCTGGACTATAAATTGTAGTTTAACTTATAGTCGTTGCAATTCACGAAGGCAAGTGAGCTTTACATGTGTGGTGGCTTCGTTACTGTTCGTTTTTCAAAAGTGTTGATAGACATTACTTCCACTTTTCGTGTCGACAACAAACCTACTCAGTGTCAGCCCAAAACTCCGCCACAAGAGTGGCGTTGTCAGTAGCACTCATCAAATCCTCCTGAGTGCAGTTGCTTGGGCACTCAGGGCACGACATCAGGTACTTCAACAAAACCGCACCTGCACTCCATGTTTAAGCCGTCCAAGAATCCCCACCTGACCAGATTGTCCTTACTACGGCCAACCTGCGTCCGAAGTCTATTTAAAGACTTCCAGGCAAGCCAGGGGAGCTCATGTCCAGGTGGAGGACTCTCAGACATAGGGGCAAAAGGGCAGGGGAGATCAGCTCTCTCGCGCCATAACCTGCATCTCTCTTTTGACCGATCGTCATGAAGAAGAGGGGACACACTTTTTACAAAATTACTTCGGCTTTTTAGCCTTGAGCCTTTTAGATCGTTTAATTGTGCATGTACACTTACACACACAAGTAAAGCTCACTCGCCTTCGTGTGTTGCAAGAACTATACCTAAAGGGGTTAACGGAATTGTCGAATTCGTTGGCAATAAATTGGATAGTAGGACTAGCTCCCTACTAAGCTAAAAAAATCTTTGAATAACTTTTAAAAAAAATAAAACCGACTTCAAATGCGTGAACACAAAAAAAAACTAAAAATTAAAAATATTGCGTATAAAAAAGTTCATCCCCAATTTTCCACCCTTGGGGGTGAAATATTTTCTTCAAATTCGCATGAAACCACCCTTTTGATAATACCTATTCAACAAAAAAATAATCGTTCAAATTGATTTATAATCGGCGGAGATATTGCGTATAAAAAAGTTCATCCCCAATTTTCAACCCTTGGGGGTTGTTTTTTCTATTATTAAATTTAAATGGGACCACCCTTGAGGTATTACCTATACGCCGAAAAAAGATTTGTTCAAATCGGTTCATAATTGGCGGAGTTATCGCGTAACAAACATAGAAAAAAAAAAACATACGGGTCGAATTGAGAAGAATCCTCCTTTTTTGAAGTCGGTTGAAAATAGTAGTGAAGGCGACTATAACGAGTGCGTGCGATCAACTTATCGAACAACAAAAAATGAAACTAAATATTGAATATGCAAACAGAAGTTCGGTAAAATGTGGTAGATTAGGTACTTACACTTCAAGTAAGCTAATTTGGTGTTTGTAGTTGCTGCAATGATTGCTTGATAATTCCAACTCTATCAATATTAGTAGGTACTTAGGGCATCATTAAATAACATTATTCTCTCGTTTTAATTAGAGGCTCATTCGTCAATTGTTTTCTTCCAGCCTATCTACTGTCTAGGAAATTAGCTACTTCGTATGCGGCGGCCCTAAATGCACCAGAATTAAAGTCCAGAACACAAAATGGCTTTTATCCGGGCTGCGGTTAGGGTTAAGGCAAAATAGCTGGTTCAGCCGGCCTGTACGACCCGTCCATGCAAATGTTGCAGGTTAACCTACCGAAATGACGAATTCCCGCAATGTATTTTGAACTCTATATCTATGTAGTAAGGTTCAATATCGATAGGTAAAATTTTAATTCTTGACGTTTTGTGGTAGGTGTCTGTATGCTCATCATGCTAAACTGAGCATCTTAAACGACGTGATTTTGCAACGAAAATAAGTAGTAGTCGGATGTGCTGTTGACGGTACAATTTAGGTAGGTACTAATTATTTTTATTATTAAATTCTATAGAAGATAATGCTTTACGCAATTTAGAAACTCCACTATGATTTAAAACATGACAAAAAATATTCAGCGACTACAAAAATCATAACAATGGTAATTTAGAGCCATATAATATTTCCTGTTGGTTCATCATCATCATCATTATTTCAGCCACTGGACGTCCGCTGAACATAGGCCTCCCCCAATGCTTTCCACAGCCTCTTGCATCCAGCATTTTCCCTACCGTCATAAGAATAAGAATAATAATATACAGATGTGGTTTTGTAAACAACGTCCGGCTCGGTCGTTTCGTCTTTCAACATAATTATTATGAATTTATGACAAATCGACATAAATTGTACGAGTAATCAAATGTCATCCCCATTGACTTACTGCCACTCAATGCTCGGATACGATTACATCCTGGAAATTTTCCCAGAATACAAGCGTAGATCCCGTATTGACATAAAGATGAGCGTTCTCTGGAAATATTGGTATTCCTGGAAAGGTACACCCTGTATGTCTTTAAATAGGTCATGACCAGGTTACCCAAATCCGTCTGAATAATAGAGCAATGCGTAAATAACTTGCATTTTGTGGGACTATTTTTTGTTTAAAATTAATAACCGGGGACTTAATTAACGAACGACCTTTTGCGTAGGTGTTTAATATGGTTTCATTTGACTTTTTTTCTACCTTTAGAGAATATTTTACAGTACTTGTCGTCTTACGTTTCAGAAAATTAGGTTAATATGAGGCAGATGACAAAATTTCCACATAGGATTTTAAGTAAGTACCTAAGTATCAACCACTTCTTTAGTAAAGGCACGGTGTAGGTTAGGGAATTCAAATACCTTTGATCTTAGGCGATATACAGGATGCACAGAATAAAATATTTGTTTAGATGACTTTTAGACACCTACAACAAAATGACCTCAAAACTCTGACAACAGAATGACAAAGTACACTTGTGTCAAGGGACCTGTCATTTGTCATCCATCAGTCTCAAGTTGACGACTTTTTGCTAAAGTAAAGTGTGGTAAAACAAGGCTGATTCGCTGATATGGCGCGCCTGGTTTTGGCGAGAAAAATGACAAATTGACATTGGATTCAAGTTTTGGCGATTAACTTAAGCGGCCTGTTTAAAAGTAGAAGTTTTTTTTATGTAACAGGAGGCAAACGAACAGACGGATCACCTGATGATTAGTGATTGGTTGACTTCATTTTAATGACAAAGCTAGACCCAATATTTTTTTAAGTAGATATTGAATACCTGGATGCGGGGAGCGCAGGACCGTGCATTGTGGAAACCTTGGAGGAGGCCATTGTCCAGTAGTGGACGTTATTTGGCTGAAACGAACGAACGAACTGAATACCTAATTGTACAGTAATTATATTTCGGCTTCGTTCCATTATGTAAATATTAATTAAGACTCCTGAAAGACTAATTAACCGAACGTACATTACTTAGTTACCGAAGTAAAAAAGAGGCGTACACTCAAAGGACCCCATCAATACTAACTCTAAATCCCCTTTAAACCCTCCAAAGACCGGTTCAAGACAAATCTTGCAAAAAAATATGTCGTGTAGAGCTTACCAGGGTTCTCTAAATAAACCTCGGGATTTCATTTACTGACGGCTTCTATTTATAAAGATTATAGCGGTACTAAAGATGTATTGGAATTTGGTGAAGTTTCTGCAGCTTGAATTAGTGATGTTGATGTGCAGTCGATATATCGATAAACAGTTCGATGGGCTTAAGAGAAAGTGTGGCTAACTAGTATTGACATTGAATTGACTCTGCCCCTAGTGATGTAGGTGCATAAACTTATCTCTCTATCAAAAAGTGAAATGATGGTCTAAATAATAAAAGTATAGGCTTTATTTTAATCGATTTTCATCATATTAATTTTAATTTACGAAGGCTTAAACTGTCTGTACTATCATACTTTTTTTAACCACAAGTCCCAAAGTGCTGTGTATAAATAACTAAGCTCATTTTGGTGCACAGGTTTATTTTACACAGGATTATTCTTTTCATATTAAAATCTTAACGTGTTTCACCTACTAAAAAGTCATCTACTTTACAGACCTTTTAGTTTTGAATCATCATCATCATCAACAGCCCTTTTCAGTCCACTGCTGGACTATGAGTCTCCTCCGCTATAGTGGAGGGTTTTGCCATAATCCCCACGCTTGGTCGGCGGATTGGAGATCGCAGTTTAAAAGACTGATGTTTTTCAGAGAGCGCTGCTGCCCGTTCTCTGTTTGATTATGAGTTTTAAATATAAAAAGTTTTAAATGAGTCACTCTTACACATTAATAAAGCGATAATTAGGGTTATCGATAACAATATAAAAGTATCGATACATTAGCAACACTAGTCGAAATTAAATTAAAGCAACTTGGAAACACTTTGAGGATGATAACTGAATAACTCCGAGTATTGGAGAACGATGTTTTTATTTGTCTGATGAAGTTAGTTTTTGCTTACTTTGTGTTAAAAGACAAGTTGCTTCATATTTATTAATGTTATTTCAGATTATTGTGTTTTTACGATATTATAATTATGCAAATGTAAGACTAAGCTGGCTAAATTACTTGATTTTAGCACTAGGTGCCTATAATAGAGAACTGGAAATATGTAATTAACATAAAAGTTACCTAATTGTGTTGGTGAACGTTATGGCTGTGGTTTTAGGGTTTGGCTTGTAAGGGATATTTTGACAGCTTATAAATGTTTGTCAATTGATTAGAAGTGTCAATTAATTACTCAATATTACACGTAGTTGGTAAGTAATTAATTATTACGTGTACGTGGGTTTTAGGTACAAAAATATCATCGGATATTAAGAAACGCTATGAAAATCAATGAGTAGGTAGGTACGTATTATTTTTATCAGAAAGCGCTGTACTTCAGGACTTATAAAATAAAGTACATTTTGCATTGGCCATATAATTTTATACATCAATTCAAACTTAGTATCGCCAAATTACCGGTCCAAACTTGGAAAGACCTGGGCTCCGCCATTTTTGATATTGATGTTACTGGTTTCGTTATCTTCAAGCTATTTTGTAAGGTCGTTATATGGAATTGCTCAAGAACTTCTTCTACATACAGCGAAGACATTTCAGCGAAAAGTTTCAGGACGATGGTATTAAAAATTTGTGTACTGTGCCTGAAGACAAAGTAAAAATTGTTATACGATGCCTTATTATCGTAAATTACTATGTGATGTTTTCTACGCAACTTAGGGCGTCGTAAAATAACAATTTCTACATAGATGGGACTTTTTATTTTGCTTTGGTTGCGGGCAGGGCAGGACCGGTCGTTATGGAAATCCTTGGGGGAGACCTTTGTCCAGCAGTGGACGTCATTTGGCTGAAACGAACGAACTATTTCTTTATTATATTCTAGCCCCCTTACTAAATATAAGTTAAACGCTTTTTGAACAGTGTCTCGACATTTCCATACTAAACGTCATTTTAAAGCACTGTTCAACGAATATTTTTTACTAGCGGCCGCCCGCGACTTCGTACGCGTGGATCCTGTTTTACCCCTTCATCTATCTTACGCGGTTTAGATTTTTTCATACAAATGTTTTTTCCCGCTAACTCCCGTTCCCGTTGGAATTTCGCAATATCCTGTTTAACTAAGCTTTAAGTTTACTAAGGGACCTGCATGCCAAATTTCAAGCTTCTAACTTAAGCGGTTTAGATTTTTCATACAAAAGGATTTTCCCGGTAATTCCTGTTCCTGTGGGAATTTCGGGAATTCCTTTCTTAGTGCACCTCTACGGTACCTAAGCTACGTCCCTTATAAATTTGAAGTACCTACGTTTAGCCGTTTAGGCTGTGCGTGGGTATGTCAGTGAGTCAGTCATACAAAAGGAATTTCCCGCTAATTCCAGTTCCCGTAGGAATTTTGCAATATCCTGTTATAACTAAGCTTTAAGTTTACTAAGGTACCTGCTTGCCAAATTTCAAGCGTCTAACTTAAGCGGTTTAGATTTTTCATACAAAAGGATTTTCCCGCTAATGCCCGTTCCCGTGGGAATTCCTAAGTATTCTATAACCTGCCCAGAAGTATGAAGAATAATTGTACCAAGTTTCGTTAAAATCCGTCGAGTAGTTTTTGTTTCTATAAGGAACATACAGACAGACAGACAGACAGACAGACAAAATTTTTACTGATTTCATTTTTGGCATCAGTATCGATCACTAATCACCCCCTGATAGTTGAAAATATATTTCATGTACAGAATTGACCTCTCTACAGATTTATTATAAGTATAGATAAGGGGGATGGATACCTGTAGTTTATTAATATTCGCGAGTAGAGCCTGGATGCGGGCAGCGCAGGACCGTGCATTGTGGAAAACCTTATAGGAGGCCTTTGTCCAGCAGTGGACGTCATTTGGCTGAAACGAACGAACGAACGAACGAATTAATATTCGTTGAATTTTGGGACACGATGTAGGAATATTTGGAAAATATGTTTGAAAAAATCGCTCGCTTCTGTCAAGATATGGATAACTGTCTTTACAATCATCAAGTTTTTCAACAAACATCCTTAATATTAAAGGAAGAAAGTATCTACTTCTCTTCCAAGAGAGTTAATTTTAGTAGTCTTTAAGAGCTTTTAAACTCCCTTGCGGCCATCGTTTTCAATAAATAAAACTAAGTTATTCTTCATTTATTTTTATTAAAAGGGGTAAGTGTTTTTCTTTCAATGTGTAAGCTTAAGTAACAAATCTATTAATAAAATAACCAAAAAACTGTTTCATTCTTGGCAGCAGACCCTTGCTAGATGGACTGACGACCTAAAACTCGACTCTAGATGTAAAAAGCAGGGGATTGTACTGTATGGTGGTCTTTGGAACGTTTAACTGACTTGTATAAAACATTCGCATGCAAATAAATAATTTTCATTTTCAATTTTCATTTTTCAAGCAGGGTGAACTTTTCTAACATCAAAGGTGTATTTTATTATGTCAAAAAAAGTGCCTTTGATTTTCAATAATCAGGATTATAACGCCAAATTCCAGAAAGTATAAGGTTAATAAATATAATATTTTATCGGTAGCTTTCCACATTGTATTCCCCGAACAATTTAAATAATTTCACCGAAGAATGAAATTTTATCCAACTCGTTTTGAAGAATTTGTTATTCCTCTAACCAATTTTGGTTTTCTATGAAGTATGTCAAAACAATGAAGATTAAACGAATATCAGTGAAACAGTTTTATTTTTGACTAGTAGCCCACCCCGGCTTCGCACGAGTAGATACTTTTATGCCTTTGTTTATTAGAAAAAAAAACTGGGTTTTAGTGGTGAAAGAATTTTTCAAATCGATCCAGTGATTTCGGAGCTTATTCAATACAGACATACAAAAATACAAAATCCTTCCCTCTATTTGCAATATTAGTATACATTTAGGTATATCGAAGTAAGTTATCAGGGAAGCGAACGGTTAACGCAAAGTTATTTGCAACCAAAGTTTCTTCTTTTGTTTCACTTGGAAACTTTGGCTCTCTTTTTCATATGAAAGTAAAAGATTTATTTTCCAACCAGTGCAGTGGTAACGATAGAGGTAGCAAATACTTTGTGAGATTTTAAGGGCTATTTATATTCTGTACATATTTATATCTGTCGGCCGTTTGGTGTACTTAGTGGTTCGAAACGGACTAGTACTATTCCGGAGTTAGCAGGTTCGAATCCCGCACAGTACAAACATTTGTGTGCATGAACATATTTGTTTGTATTGGACTGAGTGTTTTCTATGGTATAATAAGTACCTATGTATTTACAAAAAAAAAGTATTTAAGTATGTTTATATCCGTTGTCTAGTACCCATAGTACAAGCTTTGCTTAGTTTGGGACTAGAAGCGCAGTGTAAATGTCCAATGATATTTATTTATTTATTTATATTAGGTATTTATTTTTCAGACATTCTGCTTCATTTATACGACTGTTATTACGGATAATAGCACGTCAAGGTATCTTTCGACGTACCCAATCATAATAGAGGCAATATTGCAATAAATTATTTATTTATTTATGAATATGATATAGTCTGATGTGCTAACTCACATAAGTAATTGGGAATAACGTAACGAAGTGTTTTTACAGTCTCATATAAAATCAACCTGAAAACACACTACATAAACTTACTAGATTTTCGGAACAAACATTTTAGTGCTTTCATAAATTGCTTGGTGAATATTTACCAGACCATTTAGTCTCCATTGCTGGACGACTCTCTCTCTAAATTATGAGAAGAAAATGGAGGCAGAAAAAACTATTATCGTGACTCAAATACTGTCCCAGTTCGATCACTATAAAAGAGTTAATAGCTTCTGTATAATATACATTTTCACTTCAGCACTCTTGCTTGATTTCCGAGCATAATCCTCCAGCAAAAATATTTAGCGCAAGCCAAATTGTTTCTTATTAAAACGTGATAAGTCACGAATGGCCTCGCTAAGTCTTAAGTCTTTATTTACTCAAGCAGAAATTATGTTTAAGCTTCGTCTAATGGTGCAGTTACACTCTTGATCGAATCAGATAGTGTAAACAGCAGTTCAGTTCGTTTCGCCGTGCGTAGCCCATACTTCTGTGCGCGTGTTCGATCAAGTTCGCGCATAGTGTAACTGCGCCTTAAGAACTGAAGAGTTAATCCCAGTCTGTACAATGGCTTTGTTCGGTTATTCAAAGCTAGAAAGAAATAAATGCTATGTTGCAGTATTCTATTTTATCTACTGCATTCAAGTATGCAGTATTGGAGTATAAATGGTATTAGTGAAGGGTGCAACTTTATCGATAAAAAGATTTCTAAGACGTTTTATCAAGTTATTAAAATATTACAAAATAACAGAATTGTATAAGGGTATGAAAAAGATTGCGCTGCTCTAGGGCCATCATTTACCTGTGATACTTATAGTTACAATATAACTACGAGTAAATAATGGAGATTGTTAATAGTAGGTATAATACCTACCTTATTGCTAGTACCACTTGTAGCAATTTATAGTTAGTTGAACTCTAAGGCTGGGTTGCACCATCTTACTTTAACTTTGAAAAACGTCAAAAATCTGTCAAACTCCATACAAAAACACCGGTTATCATCAAAGTTACGGTCAAAGTTAGGTGGTGCAACTCAGCCTTAATCTACTAATACTATTGTACCTAATTGGTACCTACCTACCTTCACATTAATTCATACATTGAATAAAAACTAGAAACTATTCCAGAAGTTGTAACAGCATTGGAATATTTAAAAATATGTAACACGAGCACAAAATAGCAACCCTTTGGGCGTTCTTCCCTAACGTTAGCAAACGCCTACTCTCTATAAATCAAGTTCAAACTGGCACATGGGTGGGTAGTATAAATCGATATTTTGATATATCTTAGCTGTTGCCCATCACCTATAGAATAGAGCGTGCAATGTGCGGCACACAGGCATTTCTTAATCAACCTATCGAACGGGATGTAGGCGTAGGATGAGTTCCCTTTCTCATACTATTGAAACTACACATAGCTATAAAATCAAATTAAATTATTTATGATCTACCTCCTTCTAGGTGGACGTCTCACGCTGCATTTTCCGGTACGCGGCCTCCACTCCAGAACCTTGCTGCTTCATCGGCCATCAGTTTTGCCAGCCCTGCCCATTGCTGGGCTAAGCCTTATGAATATTCATTATCATCATCATCATTTTAGTCACAGGACATCTACTTCTGAACATTGGTTTCCCAGTAATTTCCAGATTGGCCAGTTGGTATTAGCGGCCTGCATCCAGCTTCTTTCAGCAACCTTCATGAGGCCATTTTTTCCATCTTTTAGGTGGACAAGCTGCCGATAAATTAGTTATGCAATGTATAGTATAATGTTACTCGTGAGTGACGTCACAATTGAGCTTTCGTTTTTGTCGCTTCAACAATCTACCTACATCTTTTGGAAAAGTACAAAAATGAAATTTTTAATAGTTTTATGCTGAGTATACAAGATTGTTTTATTAAACATAGAAGCCCTCAACCTCATGTAAATGAATAAAATAAAATTTTCCAATACTTGTTTAAAGAATTTAGTATAACAAATAAGTAAGAAATTGTGCGTGATAACACAACAGAATCAGTTCGGTTATTGTTTCAGGCGCGCAACAGTCGCTCCATCGGATACCGCCTGAGCCGAACGCGTCAAAGGCATTTTACTGACGTGGAATACAGACGAAGGGCTTAGATTAGAACGCATATTTATGGACATCATTTCTATGAAATTTGGTAGGTCTCGATTTTTTTCTTTCGGAAAATGCTTTGCCTTTTTTGTATCGGGAATTACCCACTACCTGATGGGGACGGCCCGTGCGTTATGTGGGACTCTCCTCGCCAGAAGGATATCCACTAAACACGACTTTCATCCGCGGATTGTCAGGCTTTTCCCTGTTGTGAGTATATTCTGTGGGAAATTGACAATAGTTATGGCGAACAAGAGTCGTCCACCTGGAGGAGTAGGCTAAATCCCCCATTCTAAAATTAGATGGGGTCGTTCTACTAAGACCTTAAAAACACATAAATTTGACACAGTAAAATCAGACTACCTACATAATTATATTTGAATAATACAGCTCGCCTTTCCCTACGTCTGTATTCCCGTACCCTAGAATTCAGATTGAAAGGGTTACTTCAGAGTTCGGGCGGAACGATAGTGTCTGTAAGCGATTCTGCGATCCATTGTTGCTTGATAAACCGGCCTATAGTATGGCAGTCGAGATAATTGGAAGAAACGCTGATATGCCACGCGAAATTCCACCTTCAGGCTTGGGGATAGAGGCAGGAGTGAGACAAAGGATCGGAAAATGCAACGGAGAATTGGTTTTTGAGCTTGTTAATCATCAGTCAGTCTGTCGAATACCAGTTTTCTATTTCCTTTTGTGAGGATGGATGGATCGATTTTTGTTACTTTTTCATGAATGACCGACCCTGACTCATTCATGGATTACAAAAGATTAATGCAATCTCCACTATAGGTCTAAAGCCTGGTCCGTGAGCACGTAGAATTTTGTCCAATGACCCCAAGCTACCCATCTTTATCGCTCGCGCGTATCTAATTATATTGCTGTCGCGACTGTGCGACAAAATTCTACGTGTTCACGGACCAGGCTTTAGACCTAAGTCGCTAGCGACTTCATAATATGCTTCAGATTTGTTTGTTCACGTCACAATATTATGTTATGTCACCTTTCCCGTGCCGCTCCCATGACATTAACCGAGTTAATAGCTAGACCGAAGATTTGATTACTTGTTTGTATCCGACTCCGAAACTACTGAACCGATTTCAAAAATTCTTTCATCATTCGAATCCTACATTATATTTTCTAAAGAATAGGTATAGGCGGGGCAGCGAACTAGTATTACAGTATAAGGAATAAAAATGACTGCTATTCCAGCATCGTGTGAAAAAATATCACACCAACTTAAACATAGCGGATGTCACTGTAACGAGTCAGAAGTTTGATAAATGAAAGCTACACGCCTCGCAAGTTATATTAGAAAACTTGGAGGCCTAGCCTAAACATGTCTGGGAGTCCCCCTGTCCATGTTTACTATGTAAGAGCTAGATTTTCTAGGAAAAGGATACAACTATAAACATGGTTAAAAAAGAAATATTTTTAGGTCATTTACTTAGGATAACAGTGAAAATAAACAGGGTAGAATTTTGTAGTTTCACCTGAAGGGAAACTACTATAATACTGTAGACAGAAAATTTTACTCAAAGAAAATATTCCTTTATTTTTAAAAAGAAAGAGAACTACATTCAAAGATTCGAAAATATTCAGGTGGCATTAAATTCCATCCTGTATAGCTGACCCTGCGAACTTTGTACCGCCAATAAAAAGTTGTCTTAACTTATCTATACTTAAAATATGTTCAATAGAGATAGTGTAGGATTGTAATGGCAAAAGAAGTCTTCGGTCTAATAGTCTTGAGGCCTACAAACAAAAGAAGTAACAATCAAATATTTCCTCCTTATAATTTTAGTGTACTCACGAGTACCTACATTATTTTATAAAATGTTACAGAATCACGTTCTTACGAGTATTATAATATGTATTGAGTGGTATTGTTTCTTTTTAACAAGGCACCAAAGATAAATAAAATAATATTCGTCTTACTTACTTTTAAGCATAAATGTTCTTATGATTTTTGTATTGAACCTACCAGACTAATTGGTTATTATAGTGAATTCATGAGACTTTTATTTAAATAAAAAGTGTTGGAAACATTATTTTCAAATACAGTGCCGTTTATCCACATTAAAATAGAGTTACAGAAAAAGTTCCACGTTGAATGCTCATTATTGTTTTAACACGTTACTGTTAAAGGATAAACCTACACGGTTTCCCTTTTATACTGAAAAGCCGTGTAAATTATTTAACGTACGAGCAACGTAAGACGAAAAGGAATGTTTTGGAAACGTAATCTTATCGCCTCCAGGGAAGGATAACGACTGAGTTCTATGAAGCTTAAAGGACGTCGCACATTCGTCAACTTGGAAAGGAATCGTTACCGTACCAACTCGAGGCGGTCAGTACCTATTCTTTGTATGAAACTCTGCAACGCACACTTATCCGCGCCGTAACGTAAACGCCTTGCCTCGCGATTGACAGTGCGCAAAAGGCGATGACAGCTTGCAAAAGGCGATGGCAGTATATAATAGTAGTCTTTGGGCGATGGTTATGTTAGATACGATGTTGATCCCTTTCCGAGTTGATAGCCTATGTTGTCACAATAAAAATAGTTTAGTTGTTCCTTTTATTGAATTGTATTCTGTGGTTGTGCCTTTAAATAAATAAATACATTTGAGTAAGTAATAATGAAAAAATAACGACAAAAGGAGCTTTAGCTACTAAAAGTCATAAAGGTCATTTATTTTCCGCAATAAGGCTTTTATAACCCTCCTTCTGGCAGTCGGGTAAAAAGTGCTTTTACAATAGCTTTTATACATATTCGTCAAACATATGCCTAATCTATTCATAAAAAATTGCTCCTACCGGGATTTGAATCCATGACCCTTGTATACTATCTAGGTCGCTAATCTAAATCTTCGCGAGGCCATTAGGTTTATTATCAGAATGTTTTCCCGAAACTGTAATTAAGATTTAATTTGTCTGATGGGACGTTAAGCGCTCAATTAGCCCGAGAAATGTATCTTCATTTCTGATTTTTTCTTCGCAATGTTAATGGTCTTAGGGCGGATTGTAATTGAAGTAAGCAAAATAGATATTTTTATAACTATGAAGTATTAGAGCTAACTTTTACATTATATTGCCTCATTTTATATACAATTTATCAAGCACCAAAAGTGCCGCGCGCGTCCCTTTTTTCTAACGTTTTTTAGTGTGACATTGACATTACGTCACTATGACAGCAGCTCATTGGCTATAACGATACCGTTATTTTACGTTTTAGATTTTTCACAATTATTAACAGTAGTAAACATTTACAGTTAATGGAATTTTTAAGCAATTACTTGATATTTACTGAATAAAACTCACGCAGGCGAAGCCGCCGCGGGCAAAGACACGACAAAAATATAAATCGAGACGTACGAGTTTTCACATAATTGTACAATCGATTAATATTAAATGACTCTCGTCCTCGCGTAACCTAGTTACCCGAAATATGACACGTGATTCAACGTTAACAGAATTCCCTTGTTATGCAATTTAATAATTATTTTATCGCGTTTCAGCTCTATGCTTTTCCCTCAAAATGGCAATCCACAATGAAGAATGTTCACTAATTTTGTTTTTTAGCTTTCTGTATTCTCTGTTAAAAATAAAAAATACACGTGAAAGAATTATTTCGATACGTCAATTAGTTTCCAAGATATTGAATTTTAAAAGTGCGGGCGGCGGCCGGCCCGCCATTTAATGCGCGTGACGTCATATTACAGTGACTGGCTCATATTTGTATGGGTGGAATCTTGCAAGCTGAATTACGACCCACTTCCGGGCAACCGATTAAGCTGAAATTTCGCATACACATGCGATTTGGATGACCATGCAATATTATGATGACGTGGAGCTGATCTGATGATGGAGCTGGAAGGTGGCCATAGGAACTCTATAATAAAACGACTTAAATCCATCGAGTTTGGGCTCGTTAGTTTTGTATTGATGAGTACTTTAATTCTATATAGTAATCAGGGTCTGATGATGGAGCTGGAAGGTAATTCGCAATAAAACGACACAATCGCATCAAGTTTGGGTTTGGTTCAATTTTAATTTCTGTCATGGGTCTGGGTGTTAATATGTATAATGAGTATGTATTTACAAAAAAAAATGTATTTAAGTATGTTTATATCCGTTTTCTAGTGAGCGGCCACTGTGAATGTACGTCACGCGGGGTCACGTGACCGTCGGCGGGTCTCGATATTTAAGCGAACTTTGAATGCCTATAAAATCATAACTACTTGGTATTTTTGAATGAAATAAAAACAAATGTATTTGTATATGTAAAAGCTTAACTGTAACATAGGTTTCAAGTGATTTTGCATACCTAGTAACATTCTCAATTCTCCAGTTACGAAACGAATCCGAGTGGAAAATAAATAGCGACGATGGAGAAAACTTGCTACGATTAGAGCTTAACCACTAGTGCAGTAAAAGAATAGACTCATATTAAAATTACAATGTTTTCAGGAAATACAAAAGAATAGACTAATATTAAAATTACAATATTTTCAGGGCACTCAACATCATCATTGAAAGATTTGATTGGTTGTTTCTATTGAATATGCTCCGAAACTACTGGCCAGATTTGAGACATTCTTCACCATTAGAATCTTAGATTATTTCTGATGAACATAGACATATTTTAGGCGGTACGAAATTCGCCGGTTGAGCTAGTATTTAGCCTAGGCGCAGACCATCAACTTTTAGTCAGCCGATAGTTGGTGTAAAATTGATGTAATGTGTGCACTGTAATGTCCATACTGATTAACTGCCCGACCCTACTATCGGACAACGAAAAATCGGTGGTCTGCGTCTAGGCTTATAATTTTTATTTTTCGAACTACGTAACTATAAGTGAAACTAATCGTACAAAAGCATCGACTAGCAAACAGTTTCAAGCGGAAAGCGCTCGCCGAGCGGAAAATCCCCCGGAAGATTGCGAGCGGTCCTACGACGTGAAATAATGCAGCTAGCATAGCTAAACAATACCTATACGTTACTGTAAAAGCCCGTATAGTAATAAGTATTAACAGGCCTGTTCATTTCCGCGAGTTTACATCGAAAACAAAACACGCACGATGGCCCACCTACAGGATACTATTCGACAAGGCCTCACATACGAGCGAACATTGACTCACGCACGCGTATTCTTGTGTATGATAGAAGAAAATAAAGAAAATGGTGTACTAAATACTGTGCAGTATTTAACTGCCTAAATAATAATAAAAACACAGAATGTACTTTTTTAAGTTGCCTCAAGACACTGAGAGGTAAATAAGTAGTTAATATAATTCATGATAATTCATGCTAAATCATGTATTTCCTCCGCCATTTTCCGCAGTTTGGCACCTCACGTCACATCATTTTATCGAAGTCAGCCCTATAGCTTCGGCGCAGTGCCGATCACTGACGTTTGTCAACAAAATGGTGCTTGACTCTTAAGACAGGCTAAATTACAACATATTGTTAATGACATTGAGCATACATTTTTTTAAATACCTTCGCGAAGTAAAACTTCTGTACGTAGTACTTATTATTATTCTGTGGTATTAATTACTAGCTATGGCCGTTTTAAATTTTGTCTGTCACAAAAAAACTTTAGCGCGCGTGTTTCAAAATATTGTAGAGCGCAGTAGCGCAGGTATTGACTGCAACATGTTAGTACTTGTATCATTAGTAGAGTCTTATTGTAAAAGGATAGCAATGATTTCCATTTCCCACTATACAATGTGTCTTGATAAAGTGCACATATAAAAAATAGGTGAAACTAGACCTATTTTTATCGACGGAAAAAGTGTCAAAAAATATCTGAGATTTTTTAATTTTTTTATAGATTTTTTTTTCTTTCAATTACTTATTGTAAAGATCAAACCTCACACTGTATAGTATCTATTTAGCTAATATTTCAACAGGTACCTACAGCCGCGATGTAGCGACAAAGTTGACACAACTTTGTGCCGGTAATTTATGTGTCGCGCCTCCGAGAAGTTGGTTATTACGCCGAGTTATGTCTCGTACACAGTTTCAGAAGCAACGCCTATTTTGGTGTCGATCGACTCTTTAAAGCTTCAGCTAAACCAACGCGTGCAGATCGCGTCGGCGATGGCGATCACTGCGCGTGCATAGATAGGCCAATGACAGGAAAAATCTGTCAAAAGTGATATTAATGCGCAAGGGCATCAGTCAAAACCACTTTTGACCCTTTATACATTTCATTAACATTGTGTAATAATTTATTGTTCATCATCATCATAATTTCAGCCACAGGACGTCCACTGCTGAAAATAGGCTTCCCCCAATGACTTCCACATCGCACGGTTGGTAGCGGCCTGCATACAGCGCCTTCCTGCTACTTTTCTCAGGTCGGCGGTTCACGGACGACGAAGCCCGACGGATTAGCAAGCTGAAGTGGCAATGGGCAGGGCACATAGTACGCAGAACTGACGGCCGATGGGGCAGCAAGGTTCTGGAGTGGAGGCCACGTACCGGAAAACGCAGCGTGGGACGTCCACCCACAATGTATTATTATATCTCTATTATTTGCAGTAAAGCAACAGTTTTTCTAAAATTATTCGTGATCGGCAAAGTCAAAGTCATCAAAGTCAATGCTTTTATTCAGTAACTTAGGCCCTCTCTCCAGTAGGGTAATTCAAGTGCAATCTGTCATTTCAATCTATTCTATTTGTCATTTAGCTTGTTTAATCTGTGCTGAATAAAGTGCACAATATTTAAGCAGGATATGGTTGCACGCGGATTTTTAGAGAGTTAAATCTTTTGGCCAATAGAAAACGTCATAATAGTTATTATATGAACTGGGATTGGTCAATGACTTTTGAAATTAAAATCCGATGGCCTGAAAAAATCGGTTTTCCAACAAACGTCAGTTACGCGCAAGGAGGTTTAGCTATTTATCCATCGAAGTTAATAAGGGAGAAGACATAAGACTAATTTTATTATTTGCCTGCCGCGACCCGGTTTTTACGAACAATGACGATGACGAACGATGAACCAGTAACGAGGAGCACACTTAGCAATGCTTCCAGGTTGCGCCTCGGTATCAATTAAGTAACATTTTCCGTTAAGTTTACTTTAGGGCCAACTAAAGGACTTTTGCCGTCTCCATGGACAAACTCGAAGTATGATAACTACAGTCATTGTCAAAATTTTGCACTGCCATTGCCGCTGGATACCATATATCGCTACTATATTCATAGATAATAGACTTTCAGTTAATCGTCAAAATTGACATTGTTTTTTAAATAACAACAAATGGTATGAATTTTTAAATGTGATATTTTTATAAAGGTAAGTCCCCAAAACAACATTTGATAGCCTATTTTCTTTCGTTGGCATCTAAGTTCCTGTTTTCTACATATATGTTACTACTACCTATTGGATAAGTAACTAAGAACTTTGTCGTTTATTCCATGTGAACAAAATCCCTAAAAGCCCATTTGTATTCTTACTAAACACTGCTGAAAAAGGACTAAACTTCTGAGCTATGAACGTATAATCCAGTAGCATTAAGTAGGTAGGTACGTATAGCGACGTTGGAACTTGATATAGAAGTTAGCTGTTTTATATTTTTTTTCACAGCAGAAATCTTTATCTTTGATCTTAATATCTGATCGTACGTATTGTCTTTTAAAATATTACATTTGCCTAAATAAAAATAACCGACCTGCTGCTTATGTAAATTATAATTATTTATAACCCTACTTACAATGCATAACAATCATAATTAGGTATTATAACCCTACTTAACAATGCATAACAATCATAAGATAGTTTGGCGTATAAGTAGGTAGGTAGGTACTATCTAGGCCGAAGGTGGAAGCGATCGACCCGGAAATATTCTCAACCATCTCAACTATCATAATATGTATTTAGAACAGTCCCTCCTTACCAATGATATTATAGATAATACCATTGCTCCTTACCATCAATGCAATCGAGCAGACAAAGGACATTGATAAAAATCGCCCTAAGATTTTCAAAGACTTAGTATGTACCATAATTTTATGTATATTTTATTTATTTACTTGCAAGTGTCCAAACCTATCGGACAAGTTGCAGTTCGAAAAAATATTTTAAAAGTATTTAAACGAAATCAAAGTCACCGACATATTGACAGAGCAGAGACAGAGATGCGCTTTTTTAATTCGATTTAAGTAAATAATGGTATGATCGATTAGACTAGAGTCTAATCATTAGACCTTTAGACGGGCGCAGATCCGCCGCGCCCGCGGCGCTTCAGTGGATTATTGCATTTTATGTATATTTAATCACATTTATTTACCTACATTTACATATTTACTCTTTTCTTTAAGTGTAGACACTGTTTATGTATAAGTCCACTATTGCATGCCGTGGCAACCTATAATTAAGGCAGCACTTAGATTAAGTTAAATACGTTGTAAATATTGATTGTCTTCCAGTGTATGTCTTGTTGGTTGTCCTATTAAATAAATAAAATAAATATTTATAGCAACACAATGTTTAAAATAATTTTTTTCAAAAACGATCAATTTAATCGATTATGTCTATTCTAAATGGACATCCCTATTTGTTAGTCAAATTGTCATTCACTCGCATCACCTTTTCTCTCTCACTCACTCTTGCTGTGTTGCTGTCTTGCTTGATCCTTCTTTGTGATTCGTTTGTGTTTTAGCTTTTATTTTCGGAACTTTATTAACTACAAACTTGGCTATTCAAACGGACTCTGATTGATTGCAATAACGACATACTCAGCCTGGGATTTACTGTTTTTGTGTGGCTCGGCCAAGGCTCGGCTGGTGGTTCTATGGTGTTAGAAAATGAGCAACTTAATTATACACAACAATGGGCAGCACCTCGATCGGTAAGTACCTACATTTTGCTCTGCAATCTTATGAATAAGTACTAGCCTTGCCAAACTTCTGAATTGCCATTCTCATGGCGGGTTGTCTTGAAATGAATGTTCCGCTTTTATCTGTGGTTCAACCCTGGACAGTGTGGACAGCCAGGCCCGATTCGATTGTAAGAAACTAGTCGATGGTACAGCGCAATGGAGGCATGAGCGAAACAACAATTATGTTGACAATCCAGCTGGTTTTGGTGTGAAAATGAAAAT